>NW_020289899.1:600000-788825 GCF_002926085.2 Candidozyma duobushaemuli | reverse complement strand
AAGATAAAACCCAGACATCCCTAAGAAATAAACCCAGACATCCCTAAGAAAAAACCCAGACATCCCTAAGAAAAAACCCAGACATCCCTAAGAAAAAACCCAGACATCCCTAAGAAGAATAAACCCAGACATCCCTAAGAAAAAAAAACCCAGACATCCCTAAGATAAACCCAGACATCCCTAAGAAATTAAACCCAGACATCCCTAAGAAAAAACCCAGACATCCCTAAGAAAAAACCCAGACATCCCTAAGAAAAAACCCAGACATCCCTAAGAAAAAACCCAGACATCCCTAAGAAGTGGGTGGTGGCAAGCCAAGGCCCAGGGGAGCAAAGTTGGCGCCGAAACCAGGGTCAGAGATGGAGGATTGACCAAAGTTGGCGCCGGGTTCGGGGCCAAGTGGACGTAGATTTCGTGAAGTCGGCGCCGAAACCAAGGACGTAGAGTAGATTTACTAAAGTTGGCGCCAAAGTCGAGGAAGGTGGACGTAGAAGTGGTCGCAGTAGAGTGTAAGTACTGGAAGAGCAGTGTCGAGTAGTTGGGCCAAAAAGTAGGGCCAAAGAGTGCCGGTGGGCCAAAAAGAATCAAAATCGGGGCCAAGTGTGATTATTGCTGGGCGCAAGAGTTCACAGAATTGTGCGCCCGGGCGAAAATCTACGGCAGAAGTGAGAATAGTGCACTGGATCCAGGCGGGAGGGCCTGAAAAAAGAAGTGCCTCGCTGGCGCGAGCAAAAAGAATACAGCACCCCAATTTCACACATGGTCTCCCACTGTATTACTCACTGAGGCTCTTGGCAGCTTGACGCTCGTTGATCGGACGGGAAACAGTATTTTCTACCAAATTTGGCCGTATCCAATATAACAGAAGGGAGCGACGCGCTATATGGCACCGGGCGGGGGTGCAGTTAGCACTGAAGAGAAAGGATTCGGGTGGGGAGGGTAGCCCAGGGAAGGCGGGCATTGGCCGGGGAGAGGGCCGGGGACGGGAGGGATATATATCCAAGGAAGGGGATGGGGACGTGCCGCCGCCCCAAACCGTGCCTATCCCAGCCCCTACGGAGCGTAGCGTAGTAGCGCCGCCTGCGGCGGGCGCCAGCTTCGTGGTGGGGTCGTTGGGGTTGTGTGGGTGCTGTATTGGTGACTTTGGGTTCTGGATAGGCATCAGCGTGGCTACAGCGTTTGGAAAGGGCGGAGGTTGGGCTTGAAACAATGCTGCGGGCTCTAATGGAACGCCCCGTGCTTTTGCGTAGCTTCATTTCGTTGTAGAATGATAGATTATGCTATCTATGTTGGATGGTATGAATGACTCCATAGGCAGCATTTATGCAACCTGAAGAGCCCCAAACAACTTCAAGTAGCACCCATCAACACCAGTTGATGTCCATCTAAAGTAGAATGACATTCTCCCTGACGTTAGTGTGACATTTGACCGAAATAGCACCACATCCTTGCTCCCTCCACTATGTAGCCGTGATTGAATTAAAGCAACAGTTTAACGACTTGCCATTTGTACCCATGACATAGCGTTACTTACTAAAGCCTTTCATCTTGCCCTATCTCACCAGCTTCATCCATCTAGCTTGATATCTGATTGTTCATCACCCCTTTTCTTGACTCCTCAAATCCTTTTATCCGTAACCCTATCTCACTCCCCATCCTTTTGTTCTCCACACCTCAATGCCATATTTTCATATCTGTTCGGGCGAACTTTGATTATGGCAAGTAGTTGATACTTCTCTCAATTCTGGGGTGTAAGATTGCAGTAATTGCTGGTGGCTACGCGACTTTTTGGGGGTGACACGTGTCAGCAGAGAAGTGGCTCACTTATTTGATTAAATAACCAACACAAATTAGTTACACTTGATGTCGTAGTTACAAAATTAATTTGTTTTGTATCTTTGACGTTCTTCACAATTTGGTGAGATGTCAGAAATTTGGGTACTCATTTTGTATATGTGGTGCGACTTTGAGTAGACATCAGAAAGGTTACTTTTAAAAACTATGCTAAAAATCAGAAAGTGAATAAAAGGTGAAGTGAAGCTATCCAAACGCTTGGGATAAATGCTGTAAATTTCTCCTGAGAGTCTCATTGCTTAGCTTTGATACCTAAATGAGATGTGACGTTTGCGGGAAAAGTAAGATGTAAATCGCATCTTATCAATCGAAATTGTCCAAGGGATTTATAATTAGCTAATTTTTTTGCATTTTGACACCTTTGTAGATCGTCAGGATACCTAAATAGACGGTTCTCGCCATAGTTTGATGTTATTAACTGTGATTGAGCTATAACGTCAGTATCTCTCAACTTATCGTCTACAATTTGAACTTTGGACAAAAAACGGGTGTTCTTCAATTCTCTTTTAAAAAAATAAAGCAGGGTTATATCAATTTGATAATGCATAACACGCACCTGTTCCCTTACTGCTCCTAAAGATGAGAATATTGAATGATGGATTTCAATTTGAGTTCTCAATATTTTGCTCAAATGACTACATTTGTGAGATAAGAGGAGCGTCAGGGTTTCTAATGTGGAAGAATTAGTTTAATTTTTGCATCGAAGTAGGCTACTTTAATAGCAACAAGTGCAATGATGAATAGTGGGTACCCCAATTCTGACATTGTCAACGCACAGCAAATAGAGCATACCAAGGATATCCCACAACTGAGAGAGCAGTGATAATAATGACAAGAAAAAATCTAGTATCATTTTCATCTAAAGCTTATGACTTGTAATCATAAGCTACTAACTAATGGCAAACCTGAGACGCGTTTCCGTCAATAGCCGGGGGATGTCTGGGTTTTTGAGGGAACTCTTAGTTGCAAAGTACCTTCTACTACAACAATTGGTAATCCTCATGATAGCCGACAACGAGAGACGAAAGTGATTCTTCTTTTATAGACTGTAGTATTCGATGAACTTAACAAGTAACTCTCGTTAAAGCCTGGAAGATCGTCTTACATTGGAACCCCTCTATAGTTTCCTTTCCATCAGAACAGTAGTCTTTAACGTCTCAAGGCTAGTATCAAACGTTCTATGGATTGAAGGTAAACTTTTGCAGTACTATTGAGGCCTATATAGCCATATACCTAACTGACATCCAAAGTTTATGAACTTAGACGTCGATGTCATAATGTCATTGCATTCCCCTTTAACACCATGGGAACCGTATAAAAAATTATAATAAAAATATACATAGTGTTGAGTGTCTAGTAATCATATATAGCTACTTTAGGGCTCTTCATAGCTTTTCGTAGCTTCAAAATTGCACCGTTGAGCGGTTCGCATATGTAAGTGACATGAAAGTTTCTTTGGAAAGCACTGTCAACGACAAATTTTTAAGCTGTTCAGTCAATATGACAATGTGTAGCTTCCAAATAAGAACCACTTCGCAGCTCAGGCGATTAGCTCGTATTGCTGTTTGTATAAAAGTCTCTCACCATCAGAATTTCTGTATTACCAAGCTCACATCCTAAGTACGAAATAATAGAGAACTTGAGACAAGAAAAAAGACATTCATGCTTGAGACTTTATCGCTTGTTGCCTGGAAAAGATAAGTCATTGGTTCCTTTAGCCATCAAATTTCAGCTTATTCCATTGTCACGCTGGATTGGGAAATATCGTGAAACACTAAGTCATTGAGGACCCCAAAGTAGAAGTCTTATGAGACTCAAAAGCCTCAAACATACGGAAACTTTACGAGAGCGTTTGGAATATAAATAAGCGGTGATTTCCCTTTCTTTACACCATAAAACAACAGAAATCAACATGGCCGCTCAAACTACTCAGAACAAGAACAACGCTCCAAAGGACAACAACTTAAACAAGCACGCTGGTCGTGGTGCTGTGCCCTTCATGTGCACCATTGTCTAGATGAATAAAATCACATCTTTTTATCAGTTGTAGAAGTCATTAAACTCTGATAGCTCAGCAGCTATGAATGCCGTCAAAAAGAGTAGAAAGAACGAATGTCACTTTGGCCGCGGTTGGAAGGACCAAAATTCCAAAGGTATTAGTAGACTAGTTTCGGCTTTTTTAATCGTATCTGAATCTTTTCCATAGGTTTGAGGCTGCCTTTTGGCATTGACACCCGTGCACCGAAATCAAATGTCCTTACGGTCTACGGTAAAAGCAATTTGTACTCCCTCATAATCACTATATCTCACTATGAAACTTGTTGTTTAAGTTAATGCCTTCATAAGCTTCCCTTTCTTTATCCCCGAATTCCTTGTTCATCAGGTTGTATCCCATTTTCCATATCCGATCCCTCAAAATCGCCGACTTGAAACGTCAGATGCTCGTTTAACAACCTTGTATCATCCCGGTCAAGGTGCCTGCTGCTCAAACTCGATGAATCCAACTCCTCTTCCGATGTGTCTCTGTAATCGTCCCCAGGAACTAAATCGAACTCAATCGCTTCAGCCCGGCGCCGTCTATTGACTTTCAGTGAGTTATGCCTCCTCATAACAACAATTGCAATTATGAATATAAGAACCGCTATTGCTAGCAACACTTGTGCATCAATTTCCAATGCACTGTGCTTACCGCCATGGTTAGCCGTCTCCTGAGGGTTCTTAGACTTTTCAGATTCCAGACCTGTGGATATCGTTGAAGTTACAGCATCGGTTGAGGTAATTGACGCCCTATCGGTCGCTTTCGAAGTGGCGGAGGTGGTCAGAAGAACTGTCAGAATTGCTTCAGTAGCGGTGGTCTGTATCAGTACTTCCTTGCTTAAATCTCGACGCTCAGCAGCATAATCCTTGCTTATATCGTACTTTTCTGCTTGACCAGCATCAATTGCCTCACCGAAGAATCGAAGTTGCCAGTTTTTCAAAGTGACCTCATTCTCTCCACGTGAACTCGAAACCTCCAACTTCCAAACTCCCACACCACTCTCACCAAAGTGTGCCACAGACATGAACGTCCAATCCTGAAGGCCAGTTCCAACTCTATCAAATGGTCGACGTTCAGCTAGTTTGCTTACGACTCCTCCAGGCGAAATCAATCTTACTTGGATTTGACCACGAAAAGTGGACTCTATGTTGACTTTCACTGTGACATGTTCAACACGTTCGAAGTTGACGAGCTGCAAATCGTCCTCGGTGATATTTGCACTGCTAGATATCCAGTCACTAGCACCTGTTGTCGTGGACCAGACCGTCTCGTTGACCTCAACTAAATCGGCGTAGTACCAGGCTTGCGGCTTCACAACCTTCCACTCCTTTGCTATATTGACAAGCTTCTCTGTATCCATCTTTCCGTATCCGTACTTGTGGGAGTACTTGAGCCCCAAGGTGGTTTCCTGATACTCCCCGTCATCTTCATTCACAGTCACACCAGCTCTTGCAGCGATATGCTGAACATCTCTCCAGCTTAGCTCTGGATTAGCCTCCAACATCAATGCAATCACTCCAGCGGCCAATGGAGCAGCTGCTGATGTCCCTCCGTGGGTATGACAGCATTGTTCTTTTGAGTCAGTTGTATGAATGGATTCACCTGAGCCTGAACTATAGGTGACCACCATAACAGCAGAACATGACTCTGCGTAGTTTGGAATCAAGTTTTTGTGATCAATGGCGCCCACGGTGATGGAGTATATCGAATTGGTATACCCATCGAAATTGCACTGATCATAGTTGTCAGCACCATTACCACTAGCAAAGACGTAAACTGCCCCTTTATTTTGACGACCGTCCTGTACTCCCTTAATGAAGGCTTTTCGAACCAACAAGCTGGGTCCGGCAACGGTTTGACCGTTATCTGAGGGTCCCCATGAGTTTGAATAAATGTCATTCTCATCAAGACCATAAATCAATGCAGCTGCCTCCTCTTCCAGGGTTACGTGACCTGAAAGTATTCTGATCCCGCTAACTTTTGCCTCATACGCCACACCAATTCCACATTTATCGTTTTTGACAGCTGCAATTTCGCCAGCACAGCGTGTACCGTGGAAATCGTCAAAAAGACGTGGAGCGGGCAAGTCTGTGTTGTCATTAAAGTCCCATGAGCCTTTGGCGTTGAAGTTGGCTTTTAAATCTTCCAGATCGTAGTCTAGACCGTCATCCACCACTGCTACTGTAACGTTGTGACCACGGATACCACTATACCACACGTTCTTGACATTTATGTCGTTTCCAGGGTACCTGGTGTTTAACAAATGCCATTGGCGAAGAAAAAGTGGGTCGTTGATATCAAGCTTTTCGCTTAATTCTTTAAACACATCCAGAGAGTCGTCATTGCCTACCCCTAAAGGAGGAACACTTTTGAGATCCATGGGTACTGGTCTTCGACGCTCAAGTCTCGTAGGATATAGCATTTGGACCAGTTTCAAGCCTGGATGGTTTATCAAAGCATCGTGTGCATCCTCATACCCTGGAGCTCTTTTCATGAGTTTGTGGGTGTCAGAATTATGATTACCCAAAAAATGCAAGTGGTCGTGATCTTTATCAATGCTGAACACGAAGTGATCATCTATTCCCCTGACAGAATGTTCGAACTGGTATTCTGAATGTTCGTTAATGAATGTGTTTAGGTTATGAGCCAGATGGGAGTGATCAATTTCCACAACGAAGTATTGTCGGGAATTGTGGTCTTTAGGCGGAACGGCAAATGCCGCTGTAAGTGCCACATAAGTTTGAAATAAAAGAATTAGCCAAAACATCATAGCTCATCATATTTTGTTGATCATCGCTTAAGTGTGTTGAAGCCGCGTGAGTGGGGATAGAACAATGGGCTAAAAAATAAAGCCACGTAAAGATCTCGCTTAGCCTTCCTGATGCGGTAATATCACATCTTCTCGAGAAGACATTATCTGTGGTGAAGATCAATCGTGAGGTACTACTGGCGAAGGCTGTACTAGAGTGTAGTACACGTTTGTACTAGCTAGCATGTTTTGTAGCCCATCGTATACTTCATTCTTGTTTAAATCAGGACGAAATAGATCACTAGATGGCTAATAGGTCTTTACTTGGAAACCTCATCAAAAGGTCTTGGGTTTGATTAAAGTTTTGCAAACCGATATCAGAACGTTAATTAGCCAGAAGCTATAATGTAATATATCTTACATGATAAATCTAACCTAATAAGTCTCAAGTATGGCAGCTTATCCGAACTTGATTCTCTTAATTGATTACCAAGTATTCCTATTCCAACTCCCCTGATATTGTCTCGAATGTTTTTCCTAATGTCTCACCGATAAAACCACCAGAAGCAGTGTTTTTATGCTGATTTATTGAAACCAATATAATCAAAAGACGACTCTTCGCTTGGACATAATTACAGCTTAGGTGGTGTGCTTATATCTCCAATCACTGCAATTGAAGCACGTTTCTCTTCTTCCTTGCGTTAGGAAGTCAACAGACGCGTCTTCATTCAGAATAAGCTACAAGTATCGAAAAGGCAATGTATGGCACATTTTCTTACCCACGAATTTGAGGCTACCTCAGAATCAACGCGTCTTTTCAGACCTTGTGCCATCAATTGAAGGCAGCGTTACAAGGGTGACAATATGGAAAAACAATTACAAACAAAAATATCACTCAAAAATAAGCAATTGGAAAATTTCCCTCGACTGTATTTCATCTAGCCACTATTGCATATTTCATCGTTCCTGCCTTGTTGAAATGAGAGGCACCCATACCGATGTTGGAAGTTCGCGACTTTAATGATTGAGCTCCTCAAAAGTATACCACAGTTGCAATGATATCCAAGTAATGATCGAAGAAGAAACGTGATTTAACAATCTGTGTCGAACACACTTAACCTTTTTTTCATCACATTGCAAATCACTGTGTACTCATGCCCTAGCAATATTGAGCAGTCTAATCTATACACCCACACATTGACCCACCTCAATGCTTGACCAATCTCCTAAGCTCAGCAATGTCTAACCACCATAGCATTTCCCGAACTGTCTTTAAGTTCTCTTCTGCCAGAACTGCCTCCAATTTTGCACCCTCAGGCCGAATAGAATGTGCACCTTTGAAATTCTTAAGCAAACAGTTGAAAGCCGGGCTGTAATTTTCGTCATCTTCGCTGCTGACATGGATAATAAATGTGATTGCATTACTGCATTCGAAATGAGTGGAGATTGAGGTGTTAGAGGTCACTCCACAAAGCGAAGGAGCCTCTTGCGCCTCACTTAGTAACGCATTTTGGGTTTCGATGTTGTATATTTGATCAACCAACGCAACACGCTCTTCAGAGTCTCCTGTTAGAACGATAGGTTCACTGTTTGACAAGCTGCCTTCAAAGGAATGTCCCGAAATGTCGCTGTCATTCCCCAGAAAGTCACTTTCACTAGCGTACACCAAAGTCGGGTGTAGCAACACAACTATCAATCCAAAGAGAGATACTAACATGGATGGATAGGACTCTATCTTTGCAATTGATTAAGTGGTTTGTTCATAACCTTGTTTCTGCAGTCCAAATTGTCTTGCACAATGAAACCATACGGCTGAACCTTGGACTTCTGGTCTTATTTGGCGAATTGAATTATCGAAATATTCCTGTTGATTATTCTTAGTTCTTCAGTTAGATCAATGATCCTCGAATGGCTTTGCGACAGTTCTGATTCCAGCATCAAAAAAATCTGATGGTGACCGAGACACGGAGATGAATACAATCTTTTGCATTCAGATCATTTTTAATGGCATTTTCGATCATTATTCGAGGATTTCTCGATAGCATGATTATTGTTCGAGTCGGTATATCTGAAGTTTGCCAAGCCATGTATGCGACGTAATGCTGTGAGTCTATTTCAACAGAGAAAACCTAATATTCCTTGGCTTCCAAACGGAATCATTCCACCCATTGGCTACAACTGTTGGGAGAAAGAAAATTTTCAAATCTCGTTTGAAAGACATGCTCCTTGAAAATCGCTGCATCTGAAATCACATTGCCACGCCAAAACTGGAAAAGAGGTGAAACACAGAGCTATTGACCAGCTCAAAACGGCAGTCTTATGAGACTTGAAAGCCTCGAGTATACGAGAGCCTACTAGATATATATATGAGGTGAATTCTCTACATTTCCATCATCAAACAACAAAGAAACAAAATGGCCGCTCAGACTACTCAGAACAAGAACAACGCTCCAAAGGACAACAACTTGAACAAGCACGCTGGACGTGGTGCTGTGCCTTTCATGTGCACCATCGTTTAATTGAATAAATAGTTATCACTTACAACAATTTGTAGTGAATTGTAGCATTTGGTGATCGAAATCACCTTATGATTCAGAATCGAGGAGTTTTGGTTGGGCTGAAAGATTGAAGCAGCCCTACCGTAATTAAACAACATTTCAAAAGTTTTATTCATTTATCTTAAGTAACCCGACATTTTTAGTATCCTCAGTAAAATACGTTCGAAGCCTCACTTTGATTTTCGAACGCGCTCAAAAAGGTTAGTAGAATCAAAACATCCTACTCCAACAGATAAGACCGTTTACCAAATGCCCCTTGAATTCCAATAAATCAGTCCAAAGGGGGTCAGATTGACTTGCTGATTAATATGGTGCTGTTGCTTGTGACATAGCACTTTTCAACTCGATATGACACGCTCGTCATCCATATTTCATCACAACACATTTGTCTGGTACCACACGGAGTAAGCTGGTATTCTAAAGGGCTTATTGGATTACTTGGGATTAAAGCTTTTCAGTCTTCCTACTCGCAAACAGGTCGGATGTTGTGGTGTTAAATTATGGTGATTTGTTGAGATTCATAACAAATTTGAGCTGTTCAAACATGGCGAAGAATCAGCTATTTTGACATGAGTTTGAAGCTTAGAGTCCAAATATCCGAATGGAAGTGTTAAAAATAAGACTGTGATCCGCTGTGTTACATGCTGAGCTCAACCTGGTCCCAATGAGATTGTACCTCCAATCACGACAATGAGGTCTCTCATACGTGTACAAATGAACTTTGGAGCCTTATTACACCTTTAAGAAAGTACTTGAAGCAATTGGCAAGATCTCGAGGACTCATCTACGGGAAAACTACGTGCCCGGTGTGATAATCTCAGAATCGCTCATAACTCGCTCAGCAAGCAAGATATGACCATGAAAACAGCTTTATTTAACAGGCTTTGACCGTCTCATTGTTTAATGGGTCATAACGCCTCATTATAAAGCGTGTGAAACTGTCAAACTGAACCCTCCATGCGAATAGCCAGAGTTGCTCATTTCTTCACACAAAAGAGTCTTTAGAGGTCAAAGCTTGCCGAGGTTGAAATTTTAAGGGTACTCTATGATCTTGTTTTGCAATAATTGACACCGAGGAGGTTTTGCGCTGTCAAACTAGCAGCTATTTCTCATTCTCAGACTACCTCATTTCTAATTCAACAGGATTAAGATGCTGCTAATAGTACCCATTATAGGAAGCTTTTCATCTGCCCGTCACTGCCGTTAGAAATAGGTTGGGTTATTGCTTGCCTATGGTGAACGATTTTAATGTGTGGGGTAATGGAACGTACCTTCTCATACGCATCTGTTAGAGAGAGGAAAACTCACCAAAAAAATTCCATTGCATACCTGTTTCTGCAAAGATCGATCCTGGAAGACATGGGCTGCCCTCGATTTCATTATCTCAGTTCAGGGGCTGATGATATCTACCCAAGACCTCGATGTTAACTAATACGCATACAAAACAAGGTAATAAACACAGAGATAGCTGTTGAATCTCTTTATCTTTGAAGCGAACGAATAATGCCAAATTTCGATTAATAGTTGATGATCATACTTCAAAAATATTTCAAATTAGAAAGGAAGATTCTATTGCACAATGTATACTATCCTTACGTCACATCCAACTAGTTTTTCTTCAGAGCTCTCTCTCAGTAGCCCCGAGAACTCTGTAAATTATCTTCGCCAAGTAGATCAGTCATTTAGTGTAAGCCGACGAAACTGTTCAACGGAAGCACCAAGCTAAGGAATTTTTTTTTCAAGCACATATATGGCCAGAAAAAGAAGAATTGCTTTCTTTTTCTTTTTTTAAATGTTGTTATTGAGGTCATTATCAAATTTTTTTTAAGCTATCATTAGATTGTAGTTTGACCAAAAGTTCATAATATGAGGTGCACATTTTGTATGAGCTATGCGAATTTAGAAGGGCATCGGAAATACCAATTAACATTTTCACCTCAAAAATCAGCTTTTCAATATAATTTAACAGGACTCTCCCCTACTACTTTTCTTCGCAAAATCGGTAAAGCTGACCAATTTTTATCCAGTTATCGTTGACTTGTGGGGTAGAATTCAACTAAATGGATTTGAGGATCTTTTTCTCACAACTTACTACACTCAGGCTCTATAATTGGGAAGGTGAATTCCATTTCAGCTTGAGCCCTAGGGCCTGTAGCAGTTTCGGCTCTTTCATGCTAGTTTATCTCTTCGAATCACTTCTCAAGCATTCACCAATGCTTAAGTATTGGACTAAATGTGTGCGCGAGTCGAGAAGAGACTACGCGTTATTATAAAGAAACCAACCAGTAGTAACCAACTATGCCAACGTTATTACCATTAACTCGTATCAACATTAGAAAAGCGAGAGTCTACACGCGATGAAAGAAGATTAAATTAAAGGGGTATTGCAAGCCAAGAAAGCAGCACACGAATGAAAAATGGTCAGCAGAAGTGAAAAGTATCCTCAAAGTAAAGCGAAAGAATAGACACGAAGTCGAACTAGCAAAATCACAACACGACGAGAAGAGCAAGCGAAAGAAGCCACCGAAAGCCGAATCTCGCAAGAGGAGCTCCGCCTTCATAAGTCGAAACGTAAGCCGTCGTTTGAATAGTCTGAGTGGTATCAGTGACTGGCACACCTGCAACAGTTGAAGGGGCTGGCTTGTGGTCACCAGGCTTCTGGGTCACCAATGGCTCCTTGGTGGTGACAGTGGTGTAGATAATGATGGTACCTTCCACAACCTTTTCACAAACCACCTCGGTGATGGTCTTCTGATGGGTGACATATGTGGTAGTACGAGGAGGTAAAGTGGTGATGGTGGTTGGATGACCGTTTGGCTCGGTAGTCTCACAGATGATGACGGTCTTGGTAACAACCTTACCGTCGGTCTCAGTGCACTCTGTCACAGTTGTGGTTTTCTTTCCATCATCAGAGGTTTTGGTAGGCTTCCCAGTGTCGTCAGGACCTGAGGTAGCGGAGTCAGTGTCGGTAGCAGAGCCAGTATCGGTGGCAGAGCCAGTATCGGTGGCAGAGCCAGTATCGGTGGCAGAGTCAGTATCTGTGGCAGAGCCAGTATCGGTGGCAGAGCCAGTGTCGGTAGCAGAGCCAGTGTCGGTAGCAGAGCCAGTATCGGTGGCAGAGCCAGTATCGGTGGCAGAGCCAGTATCGGTGGCAGAGTCAGAGTCAGAGTCAGAGATGCTGTCTGTCTCAGAGGGTTCGTCTGTGCTTGAAGAGTTATCAGTCTCCAGAGCTGTGTCGGTTTCCGATGTCTCTGGCTCCGAGGTTGGCTCGGGTTCAGAGGGGTCTGGCTCAGAGGAGGAGTCTGGCTCGGAGGTAGGTTCCGGCTCAGAAGTGGTGTTAGGCTCGGATGTATCGTCTGTAGAAGAGGACTCAGGCTCAGAAGTCTCAGGTGGTACCACAGAGCTGGTGTCGGTTTCCTCAGGTGGTGCTGGGAAGTCCTCACACAAACATTGCTCTGGGACTTCACCAGGATAGTCTCCACTGTAGGAGATACTTGTGCCGCCACGTCCAATACCGTTGGTAGAGAAATCGGAATCGGAGTAGCCCTCACCAATACGGAAGTCAATACTGAAGACACCAAGGAAGAACGAAAGTGACAAGACGCCGTCGTTGTACAGATAGTCTGTGAAGCCGGTGTTAACTCTGATTTCGTTACCACCACCAAAACCAAGAACATTGTACGTCTTTGCACCCAAAAGACTAGGTTCCAAACCAAGGACAGACAAGGCCGACGAGGGTGAAGAAAGATAGATTGTCTGATCGTCAGAAACAGACCAAGGAGTGATCTCAAGCTGAAGGTGGCCGTCATCCTTCACATTCACGCAACCAGAACCAGTGATGGTAGTTGTCTGAACCCAGTTGGTACGTTCAAGACAGATGGTACCATCGTTTTCGATGGTGCCAAGTACTTGAGAAATGGTTATCGGGGAAGGAGCCCCGTTCTCTTGCTTAAGATAGATCCTACCAGAGTTTGACCAATCCAAAGCAGAACCGAGAATAATTGGTGGCACCAAGGAGAAGGCACTGATACCAATCCACATATTTCCCGTATTGGAAAACGTTCCAATCGAGTCCAAGTTGTAGTTACTGATAACACTGGCTTGCAATGTATCGAAGACAAGGTCACCGGAGTTAAGGATGGTACCAGAAGCGATAGTGACAGAAGCAGCCAAACCATTAGTGGAAGTGACAAACCAGCTTCCCTTGTTGTCCAAATTGCCAGCAAGAGCAGTAAGGAGGTTGTTTTTGACAGTGTAACTCACTCCCTCATTGACCGTGAGGCTTCCAATGTCCAAATTGACAGGGGAGTCAACAACTGTATCTTGTTCAATAACCAATGCTAGTACCGAAGAAATGTACCACACGGCGATAAGCAAGGCCTGGAATTTAAAGATCCCCATTTTGTGTTGCTTGTGTTATGGAGAACGAAACATAAGGAAGGAAAAGAGAAGGGATTTATATACTTTTGCAAGTGGGCGCAATTCTTTGTTCATGCCATTTCAAGACTAAAACCCCACTTGGCCTAGAAGGAATAAACTTGTTGAAAGAAGAAGTAGCCCCGGATTCTACGTGGTACGATGGCTCGATTGTCTGGTTCTCTGCTTTGTCGTTTTATTGTTGTCCTGTGAAAAGCAACAGAAGCACTTCTCCGAGAGATTCTAGCCCTTCCCTTGGTGATTCTGTAGATATATCTCACATTTCTGGTGGCGTATTCCAGATAAATGCTGTTTATCATGCGAAAAGGTAGCAAATAAAAAACACTGGTCCAGGAGCTTGCATTGATTGAAACTCAGGAGCTGCTCTAAGACAGTCCTAAAAGTTCAAACCCTGTTACTAGACTTGAAGAAGTGTTGACAGGGAGCGGATGGGCTTGTTTGAATTCTTGGCAGGAGTTAGACATCCCAAAGAGAGACAGGCAGTCGAAGATGGAATCTTTTTGGTCACGTATTTTACTTCTTTTCAAAGAACTGACAAATCCCGTTTCGGCCATGGACTCGAAGCTTTCAGAAGGTCGGGGCTTAGTTCATGCATCTCCAGCGAAAAGAGCGTCTCTAGATAATGTCAGTGCCGTATCTCAATGCATTGTTGATTGTCAGGGTCTCGTGCAAGGAACGTTTTTTGTGATGAAGCCACGAAAACTGTCCACTATTTACAAAATATTTCACTGCCTGACGAGGTGTGCAACCCATATGCAAGGGTTGGGTAGTTTCTGTGAAATAACGGTTTTTGTGCCGAGGGTCAATCTACTAACTTTAAAAATTTAAATTGAGCTTAAGCGAGAGTCTCGAATCCAGTTTACGATACACGTGCCTGCACTTTCCGGTAAGTTTTGCGTCCAGAGAAGATCTCATTTACTCGCCTGTCATTGTGACAGCCTCGTAAACCGATCCCATTGTCTTCCAGGCAGGTTTGCAGTGCTGCTTTCCTCTTTCAAATGCACAATATATTGAACGCCGATCACAAAACTGTAGTGTTCGTTGCGTGAAACAAAGGGTTTTACAATTGTCGAGGCATCGTTACACAAAGCCCATTTATGTTGCTCGTCGTAAAGTGGAACACCCCATACTGATGTATCTCCTTGAGCAAAAACCGTCCACACCAACGTATCTACACGCATAGAAGAACTGGCTGCAGCTTGAAAAGCCTCTTAATTTAGGGCGTGCATCTGCTCCAAACTTTTTTCGTTTTTAATTTTGCGTTATCAGGGACCTGATGAAGGGTTTACTCCGCAAACAGATGTCGCGGGGTAAGGACTCGAGTCTTAAAAATAATCGTGAACCAACAACACCCCCGTTCTGCAGTTGTCCCAATTGAGGAACGAGACCGTCAATTTGAGAACAAACGGACTGACATCGCCAAGCCCTTTGTCGAGGCACTGGTCAAGGGTTGTTTAGGCAGAATATGACTGTGGATTCGACTTTGTGAGACTAATATGGTAATGTAATCAAGAGGATAGAGAATGGCTGTATGTGAACGCTTCATGTCACTTGAAAAAAGGATGTCGCAGAATCTGTCTATCAAGCTTTCGCTGACATTTTTTTAGCTCAGCATATGGGGTTTCTCGACATTGCAGGGAGGCTTTGCAGCCGTACATACGCTGCATTCGCGTTGCGAGGTAGATTCCTGTGTTTCCATGATGGTGATTTCTACCTACTGCTACAACACGAGAGGTGATTTGATGGTAATTTTTTTTTGAATAATAGACAATTACTTTCCCAGGGAAGTAAGCTATGAAGAGTGGCAGACCACTTCAAAATGCTCCAAATTCAAATTAAAATATATTTCCTTTACCTCTACCCCCCTTGGGAACAATACAAGCTGCTTCGTAAATACACGAGTTCGAAGCCTCCTCGATACCAATTGATCAAAATGAAGCTAAAGCATTCCGCTAGTCAGGGTACAGTTTCTTTGTAGAGCTCTGATCTGTACACTTACCGTGAGGATATGAATTATGAGGAAGATCCTAAACATTTGGATTCTTCTAAATACCATCGTATCTCCGCATATCTAACAAAACGGATCATTTTAAAGATGCTTCCAGTTTCTGCCTAGCAAACGATTAAAAACATCACAGTCCAAGTAGATTCTATTGCAAAAGAAAAAGAAGTACAACCATGAGTGTATCCCGCTCACCTAAAACTTTGCAGTCACCTTCAACCGCTTCACAGAGCCATCGAGCCCAACCTTGGCCAAATACTGTGGTCCAATGTCTCCACTTTGGAAAAAAATTATCCCAGAAAATGTCAAGCGCAAGAGCTAGCTTCACCCTGAAGCAAGACCCCACAAAGGAATACGACCAACACAACAGTGGTCGGCACCCAAGGCTTTGAGAATTTCACTTCCTTTTCTGATACCTCCATCGATGTGAACAGGATTTCAACCCTTCCAGCTGCCACAATATCAGGCAAGGCATCCAAGGTAGACAATGTTTCATCCATCTGTGTCCCTCCATGGTTTGAAGCAATGATACCATCAGCACCAGCCTCGACAGCGAGGATAGCGTTTTCTGGAGCAAGAATGCCTTTGAGCCAAATAGGTAATGATGTCTTGGATTCGAAGTACTTCTTCTTCTCCCAAGTAAGGGTAGTGTCAAAAGAGGATCTATCGGTGCCATCTTCCATTTCATTTCTGTTGATCCATGGGTAGTTGGAAAATCCAAGATGGCCAGGAAGATGGAAACGGTTTTTCAACTCATTGAGTATTCTGCCCAACCAGGTGGTGTCCACAGTGATAACTTGCTTTATAGCCACTCCTCTCTGCGTTTCTGATGATTGCCAAGTTTGCCTCTTCATCTCTCATCAAGTTCAATTGCTGAGCATAAGCATTTTGGCTGCCATCTCCCGCTTCGATAACCTCACGAATAGGAGTGGTCGAGAAACCGGAAAGAATTATGTTCACGCCCTTTTTTTTGCAGCACGGGATGTTCCAGCTTCACCATCATCATGGGCTAACTTGTGGGCGAGAAACCAAGTAGAAATGCCACATTTGCACCTCAGTGTCCACGGTGCTGTTGTAAATCATCACACGAGGACAAATTTTGTAATTATCAAAGAAATTGATGTTATCATGGTAGGTTTCCTTCCATGGCGTATCCATTGAAGAAATCCCTGGCCATGGGAAGAAGCTTTTCAGAGCCGTCAAGTCTGTAATACAGACGACATTTGGATTTTAGGTTTTAGCGCTGTTCATTGTGATGGAGTAGATGCCATTTGATTTGAAAGGTCTCGAAATTATAGAGATCTACGCCTGATTTGGATCCGTGTCTCCCGCATCCAGTGAAGAAAGCCATTTTGAACCTTGATCATAGCATTGCTAGCGGGATTGACGGTTCATGTTACCACAAAGCAGCTCAAGTTTATCCGAAAACCAGACATGAAGAAATATCCGCAAACAACCGCTCAGATAAACTTTAAAGATAGGCGCTGAGAAAATTCGATGTGAAATGTACTCTCATGGGGAGGGACAATCGTTTCTCTGGTTCAAAGAGAAAAAAAAAAAAAGCCATACTTCTTTGTCTTGTTTTTACTAATCAATCACGGTTCCCAACACAGTGGCTGCAATTTGGTGGAGTAGTACTTCTTGATGCCGTTGAAACCTCTTATAGCTCTACATGCATGTACCGTTGCCGCATGGAAGGCTCAATTGCTTCTCGGTACCACTGCGGCCAAATTCGCCGAATAAAGATCAATTGACACTAACCCCGTGAAATAAGCGATAGCATTTTCTGAACATTTCGTGGAGAGAACTTGTTCATTGAATCAAACGGCCGTGCAAACGTACCATTTTGAAAACCACAAAGCCAACAACGCAAAAAGTAACTCCAAAGGGTTTCGCTCTACGCGTCTCTCGACAATTGCATTTTTTTGGTATTTAGGAGCCTTGGTGACCATACCTTTAGGTTCTGGATTACCCGAAGTTCCTGCACACAAATAGACGGACATCCGTTTGATGCGGCCGGTACATCGGATAATGTTGGATTGGTAGCTCAATGGCATGAAAGCAGCCAGGAGGGAAATATGGTGTAAGCCAGGTCGTGACTGATGGACCAAAATGGCTGAAGTATCTGGGTTCCAAAAGATCTATACTGCATACGAACTGCATACAGGCCTCGGGTAATTCGGCATTAGACCTGTCGGTTCAAGCAGGTCTACCTTTCGGTTATTGAAACTACGGCAAATGCAAAAACTATGGAACAGACGAAAACATATAAAATGGGGTATTTCCACCCTTGATTCACAGCTATAAGCATAATGTCCGACACTATCTCCCTTGGAAGATACCTTTTTGAAAGACTCCATCAAGAGCCAATCGGTTTGCAGTCCATCTTTGGAGTTCCTGGTGATTTCAACTTGACGCTTCTTGATAAAATCAGCGAGGTGGAAAACCTTAAGTGGCGTGGATGTTCCAATGAATTGAACGCCGCTTATGCCACCGATGGCTACTCCAGAGTTAGAGGTAACGCCAGTGCCAATGGTCTTGGATTTGGAGCTCTTGTTACTACTTATGGTGTTGGTGAACTCAGTGCCATCAACGGTGTCGCTGGTTCTTATGCTGAGCATGTTGGTTTGCTTCACATTGTCGGATATCCTTCGTTAGTGGCCCAGAAGAAGCAGTTATTGTTGCACCACACCTTGGGTGAGGGCACCTACGATGCTTTCAACAAGATGGCTGATAACATCTCACAGGCTGACGGAATTCTTGATCACCCGGTTCTGGCGCCCGATGTCATTGACAGAGTCATTAGAGAAGCTTACATTCACCAGAGGCCAGGCTACTTGGGCTTTCCCTCCGATATGGTCAATGTTCAGGTTCCAAAACTGCGTTTGGAAAAACCTCTTGACTTGTCTCCCCTCAAGAACGACCCCAAGGTACAAGCGAAGGTTTTGGAGAAAATCTTGGGAATGATCAAGAACTCTCATAACCCCGTCATCATCGTTGACGTGTGCTGTGGAAGATACAATGTCACCAAGGAGGCAGCTGCTTTGATTGAGGCTACTCAGTTCAAGTACGCCACTGCTCCTATGGCCAAAGGCACCAAACACATTGACGAGAATGGGAAGCTTTTCACGGGCATTTACGTGGGTTCTTTGTCGTACGAAGCCACGAAGAAGGCTGTGGAGGAGTCCGACCTCGTTATTTCTTTAGGATTCTTGCCTAGTGACTTCAACACCGGTGCCTTCTCCTACTGCTTGAGCGAAAATTTCATCGAGCTCCACTCCGACCACACCATCATTGGCGACTCCTTCTATAATCACCTTGCCATGAAGGAGCTTCTCACGGCTCTTGTCCAACTGCCTGAATTGAAGGATGCTCTTGCTCACCATGACACCAACGATCATTTCAAAAACGAATATACCATTGAGCCAATGGACAAAAGTGGCAGGATCACACAAAAGTGGTTGTGGAACCGTTTGTCTGTATTCTTGAAGCCCGAAGACATCGTCATCACCGAAAGCGGAACAGCATCTTTTGGTATCATCAGTACCAGATTTCCCAAAGACGTGTTCGGTATTTCGCAGATTCTTTGGGGATCCATTGGCTACTCTGTTGGTGCAACTCTTGGTGCCGCTGCCGCTGCAAAGGAGACCAATCCTAACAGAAGAGTTATCCTTTTCGTCGGCGACGGATCCTTGCAAATGAGTGTACAAGAGATTTCCACGATGGTGAGAAACGACTTGCATCCATATCTCTTCATCTTGAACAACGAGGGCTACACTGTTGAGAAGTTGATCCACGGTCCTGAAGAAGATTACAACCAGATCCAATTGTGGGACCACCAATTGCTTTTGCCTGCCTTTGGCGCCAAGCAGTACGAGTCCTTGAAGGTTGGGGAGGCTGCCGAACTCAAAAACCTCTTCAACGATGACAAATTCAACAAAAACGACAAAATAAGATTGATCGAGCTTCTCTTGGACAGCAAGGATGCTCCACAGAACCTAGTGGAGCAAGCCAAGCTCGCAAGCAAGGTCAATTCTGCCTAAACTACATAGCATTTCACATAATAGATTTATCGAATCAGAGCGCTCAGAGCTTGTAGTTGAAGTTGGTAGAGTTACTATTGCAGATTGTGTGCTACCGTCAGTGTTTAAGGAGTGGTGAAGGCGTATCTGCAAAATGGGCAAAGTCGGCATCAAGGAGTAGGGTTTCATTGACAGGGGAAAAGTTGAGCTTATTTCTATTCTTCTCGATGTTCACTTCATAAAATGGGAGAGGAGATCATTTTCTGTACATTTCATTCAGTGGTGTAGTCTGGTGTGGAACAATGTTCTGTGCATTATAGAGATTCGGCTAAATATCGGCTTATGATTGGACCGAGGGCTTTGAAAACTGGCCACTACAAAAGCCAGCCTTCAAGATACGAAACAAGTGCATTTCCTACCTCTCTACAAAACCAACCATATACTTTGATAAACTTTTCCAAAATTCAAAACAAAAACCTTTTTCACCGAGTCCTCCTTATCACAGGTGCGATAAGAATGTGGCTCGACGCAGGTGGAAGAGCCGCACGGCACGTCAAGTACATAAGGCCTGCGGACCCCCAGTTTTGATACTTTTCAGTTTTTCAACAATGGATGTTTTTCCTGGAGACTGGGAAAGCTGGACCTTCTTGGTACTTGCGACATTCCTGCTCATTATTTCCCTACCCCCAGATAGGCCCAGGGCAGTTATAGCAGCATTGGGAGTGGCCAGAAGCATAAAGAAAAGCAAATCTCATATGTTGACTGTGTATTGCTTTCTTCCCTTTATGTTTACCCATTACTGGCAGTTGCGTCTTATTTTTTCGGTCTTTTGGGCTTCAGATGCCGTGCTTTCTGGTTTGACCAAGGGTGCGGTTGTTCTGGTGTTCCTAGCAGTCGTCGAATTCCCCTTTGAAGAAGTGAAAGCGTTCCTTCAAAAAGCCACGCTATCTCATATGACGCCGGCATTTGTCAATTGCTACAAAATGGGCTCCATTAGGCTCGAGGATTTAAAAGACGACTTCACTTTTAGTTCAGAAAAAGCCGCCAAAACGTTGGAGAAGAATTTCCACCAAAATCTCATCGAGGCGCTATTTCTCTCCTTTCACAGGACTTTGTTGTCCACATATGCGCTTCAGGGGCTTCGCTATGCTTTGGAGTTCTTGAAACCATACATCTTGCGGAAAATCATTCAGACCGTTGATAGTGGCCTGGATCCTAAGCGTGGAGTCCTTCTTTCCTTGGCTCTTTACATTGATTTCCTTCTAATAACGTACTTGGGAGCGCAAGAAGCATTTAAAGGATCACAGCTCGGCTACGAGATCTCCGCTGCCCTAGAATCCCTCATATTCAAAAAAGCTCAAAGATTGTCCCGCAAATCCAGAGAGCAGTATCCTTCCGGAAAGATCAATACCCTCATTACGACGGATATTGGCAAAATTACATTGATAGTGAAACGATCAGGAGAATTTGTGACTGCGCCAGCGCAGCTTATTTTCTGCATGTTTTCGTTGTGGAAGCTTGTTGGAAACGCAATGCTTGGCGGGTTGGTTATAATCGGCGTTTTCATACCCTTGAACACCTTTATTCTCAGCATTGTTACAAAGTATGTCAAGGCACTGAGAGCCCTGAAAGACCAATTGAGTCAGGCAGTTAGTGACCTTTTCTCATCCATGAAGTTACTCAAGCTCTATACCTGGGAAACGGTTCTTATGGAGAAACTTCTTCAGGTTAAGGAGAAGATTGAGATTCCGATTCAACGCTCCAAGATGACATGGAACAGGGTGGCGAACTTTTTCTGGCTGTTACAGCCGTTTCTTGTTTCGTTTACAACACTTTCATGGTACACCTTTTACTATAAGAAGCCATTGACTGCTGACGTTATATTCCCAGCAATCACACTCCTAAGTGTGCTTCTGACGCCCGTTACAAAGATCCCGCAGCTAATGACACATGTTCTGAACGCTAAGGTGTCACTAAAAAAGGTTATGTCCTTTTTAGATACTGAAGAACTCAACAATGAGAAGCGGACTGACAACTCAGACAATGCCATCCACATTCAAGGCTCATTTTTCTGGGATGAAAAGCCCGCTTTACATGGTGTGAACTTCCATGTGAAAAAAGGGGAGTTTGTGGCTTTGGTAGGAAGGGTAGGATCAGGAAAAACCGCTTTCCTTTCTGCCATATTAGGTGAACTAGATGGAGAACCTCCAATTGTGAACGGATCTGTCGCCTATGTCAGCCAAAATCCGTGGATATTGAATGGATCTCTTCGAGAGAATATACTTTTTGGTCTGAAATACGAGGAGGAGACATACAACGCCGTGTTATTTGCATGTCAGCTCAACACTGATATTGAGAAGTTTCCAGATGGCGACCTCACTATAGTGGGTGAAAAAGGCGTTTCACTTTCAGGTGGTCAAAAGGCTAGGGTGTCATTGGCAAGGGCATTATACTCCGCAGCAGATATTTACATCTTAGATGATGTACTTTCTGCTGTTGATAATCATGTGGGCCAGAAGCTCATACTGAAGGTGTTCTCGAAAAGCGGGATTTTAAGCCTGAAAACAGTGATATTGGCCACCAACAACCTTCCAGTTTTGAGCCAGACCAATCGCATCTACCTCCTCGAAGATGGAAATGTGGTTGAAAATTCTACCTATGATGAAATTTGGAACACATCAAACTCGCCAAAGCTAAAAGAACATGTGCAAATCAAGCAAGCACATGAATGTTCAAACAAAACTAAGGCGCCTATCGTGAAGCAAGCTCCAGAATTCCACTACGATCCATTTGAGCAGCATTTCTTAACCTACAAAGGCAAGTTGCATGAAGAAACAGCCAAAGGTAAAGTTCTGTGGGATATTTATGCTGCCTACTTCAAATCCTGCTCAACACCAGTGGTGATACTGGTTGTTGCTCTTACCTTCATAACCAGTCTTTTGAAAATTGCTACAGACTTGTGGCTCAAAAAGTGGGGCGATAACCACAACAATCCTCTCTTTTATATCACCGGATATGCAATTATAGGCATGAGTGATGAGTTGGTGGGGCTTTTGAGAGGTTGGCTCCTTATATGTGCCTTGGGATTTAACGGAGCTGCCTCGATATTCAGGAATATGACTTGGGGTCTTGTTCACACATCAGTAAGGTTCTTTGACAAGACCCCTAGGGGAAGGATTACTTCAAGGTATTCCGTCGATATTCCGCATATCGAAACCAGTATTCCCAAAATGATCTTTCAAGTGACTCGCCACTTTACCTCAGCTGCGCTTTCACTTTCTGTTCTCGTCTACTCATCTCCTGTGGTGATACCTGTCCTTGTTGTGTTGTCTTTTGCTTACTGGCACCTAAAGCTGGTATACTTAGTAGCCCATCGTGAGTTTCGAAGGCTCAGTGGAGTTACCAAAGCACCTTTGCTTTCTCTTCTTCAGGAAAACCTTGAAGGAGCAGATTCAGTCAGAGCTTATGGCCAAGAAGAGAGGTTTTTACGGATCTGCTATGCGGACAACGATTTCGAGAAGAGGGTGCTGACGTTGAACTCGTACGTCGACAAGTGGTTGGGCTTGAGATTACAATTTTTGACATCCACGATAATTTTCATTGCCTCTTCTTACCTTCTGTGGAAAGGCACATCTGGAGGCATGGTAGGGTTTACATTGAGCTATGTTTTCTCCATTTCGTCTTCCTTGAGAGGGCTTATTGGCATCAGCTCCAGATTGGATGGAGAATTCGTGACAGTGGAAAGGTGTCTAGAATATGCAAATCTAGAACCAGAGGGAACCAAAAATGGTCTTCAAGCGGAATGGAATGGAGGAAGTATCCACTTCAACAACTACTCAGGTGAGTACGACCGTGGTGCCCCAGTCCTTCAGGACATTTCGTTTTCAATAAAGTCAGGAGAAAAAGTCGGTATAGTTGGGAGAACGGGTGCTGGAAAAAGCTCTCTTGTACTTGCCTTGTTCAGAATGTTGCAAAAAACGGAGGGTAAGATCTCGATTGAAGGCACCGATATTGAAAAGCTCGACTTGACCTCTCTTAGACGGAACTTGGCCATTATTCCGCAAGACTTCTTTTTATTTCTGGGTACCATCAGAGAAAACATAGATCCACTCAAGGAGTATCTGGATGGGACAATCATAGAAGTGCTTAAGGATGTTGATTTGGACAAGACCATTACTGACCTTTACAGTAAAGTAAGCGAAAGTGGGTCCAATTTTTCTGCTGGACAGAAACAGCTTTTGTGTCTTGCTAGGGCTTTTTTGAAGAACTCCAGTATCCTTGTGTTGGACGAAGCAACTGCCTCGGTAGATACCCAAACAGATAAGCTTGTTCACGAGATTCTTCGCAAAAAGGCCAAGGATAAGGCTGTCATCACAATTGCCCATAGAACAGATACGGTATTGGAAAGTGATAAGATTCTAGGGTTGGAGGAGGGCCGTGTTGTTGAGTTCGATACTCCAGAGAATTTGTTGAAAAGGGACAGTTTGTTTCATCGCTTGATCAAAGCAAACACATAGCAGACTTGAGATTTTTTTATAGAATTATAGAGTGATACTTCTTGCTTCGGTAAGTCATGAATACACCATAAACTTATTTCATGCATTCTAATAACCTGATTTACGCCACAGAGGCTTTTACCGTGCATAGGCGAGTCTAAAGACGATCTAAGCCATGAAATTGTTCTAGACCTCTAAATTTAATTGAGCCATCAAAGCGTCAAAGTTTTGTATCTGTACTTCCCATATTTTGCAAATTCAGCCGCATTCTACACATCGGTGATTCAGTTTCTATCAGATTATCATAAGTCGTGTAATATATACCTTTTAGAGCCAGCCTAGATCAAGAATCTGAAGTCCTCCTTGACCTCAGAACCGTCGTTACCCTTACCAAGCTCCTTCTCCCAGTTCATCGTACCGTCATCGATTCTCTTGTTCAAGACCTGCAATCTCCATCTCAAAGCCACAGCACACACAATGGCAAGACCAACGAAAACACAGTTACAGGTGAAGGCGACAGTGTAACGAGGACCAGCAGAAGATGGGTACAAGTAAGCGTTCCAGATGGAGGCGGAGTTGGACAAACAGTTCATCAAAGAAAGCGCAATGGCACGCTTTAATGGAGGACGAGGACACGAGTTGGACATCCAGGACAAAATCGTAGTGAAAGAACAGTAGATTGCAGGAACCATGATGACCATGGAGAAGTATCTTGCACCGGTGTTCAATGTTGATACGGCGATAATGAAGGCAGCCAACGCAATGACCATAGGGGAAACGACGTGCCAGAAACGCTCTCCTGTTTTATCGGCATGGAGGGCCCAAAGGAAAGTGGTGATCACAGCAAGAATGTATGGTGGAGCAGTCAAACACAAGGTGATAACACGGTTGAACTCCAAGGTCTCAACGATAGAGGGGAAAAAGTTGGTGACACCAGCGGCAGAAACCAACCAAGACAAAATACCAGTACAGGCCCAGACCTTGATATCGGAAATAGCGAGCTTGAAAGCACCCCAGTAGGATTCCTGGTTCTCCTCATCGGAGTCGTCCTGACCGGTCTCACATCTGATCTTGTACAAGACGACATCCTTCTCAAAGTCAGACAACATCTTGGAGTTGTGAGGCATGTCTGGCAAAATAAAGTAGGCCAAAGGAGCAATACCCACGGTAATGGCACCCTCAATGATAAACAACCATCTCCAAGATCTCAAACCGTGGAGGTAGTCCATGTTGTCGACAATACCGGCGGCAATAAGACCGGAGAAAGCACCAGAAAGCAAGGAACCAGAGTAAAGCAAGGAGTTTCTGAAACTGAGCTGCTTTCTGGTGTACCAACAGGACAAGACGTAAAGGGCACTTCCGAAGAAACCAGCTTCAACAAAACCCAACATCAAACGAATTGCCAACAAACCACCGAAGTTCTGCACGGCAGCAGTACAGGTGGAAATGGTACCCCAACTACCCATGATGGTAGCCATGAAAATGGAGGGTCTCTTGAACTTGTTCAAGAACATGTTGGCGGGAATTTGCATAAGAATGTAACCGACGAAAAGAATGGAAATACATGTTTGGTACTCGTTACCCACCAAACCCAAGTCCTCTTCCAAACCACCCAATCTCGCACTGGCGATGTTGTTTCTGTCGAGGTAGTTCAAAATGTACAAAAGCACCAACATTGGGATCAAACGCAAGTCGATCTTTCTGGTGATTTTTTTGTGGAACGCATCGATCTCCTCCTCCGAGTACTGCTTCAACAGGTCTGGCTTTTCCACAACAAAAGCGTCTCTGGTGTCGGTTTCAATGTTACTCTCGATGTGAGAGATGTTTGGCTTCTCCACAGAGCCTGTTTCAACCTTGTCCATGAATAGAAAATTGATAAGATTAGAGATTCAGGAGGGAAACATTTGCAATTTATACCCCAGAGCAGAACGCCGTGCCTTGGGTGCAATACTTGGGGAAGGCTACACTTTCAGGATTATGCAACCTCTCGTAACAAGTTGGCCTTGTATGCGGGGTACTGTGGGGGCGCCGTGGGGCAGTAGTTTCTTATACGTCAAGACGTTTACGGAACAACTCCCAGGGCGCCTGCACCATGCACCCCGAGGTAGGCGCCTAGGCGACAATAGAGGAAAAGCATGTTGCTACAGGGCCGGCATGTCTAGGTGTAGTCCGCCAAGCTCCGTTCCTAACCGATCAAGAAAAAATGTCGGCGGGACCCCCACGCTGGAAAAACTCATCGATCGGAGTTTTTTGTTTCTTTTAAAGGGCCTGGAATCGCTTTGAAACAGGGCCCCTGGTGGACCATCTATTTGTGAAACATAAACTCTCGCATATGTAGTATATTGTGGGACGAGCCACTGCGGTTTTTTAGCCGCGCTATATTTTTACGACCAGCGTTTTTCCATCCACTTTTCTTGACCCGCATGGTGCGCTCCGGTTGACGTGTTACCGAGTTTCAAAATTTGTCGACAACTTGAAAAAGAAGAAAGAATCTACTGGCATCGACAAGTACCGGAAAATTTCTACAAATTAAGCCGTGTGCCCCCATCCTTGCCCGAAGAGTTTCAGCCCTTTTTTGCCCCATCTACTTCTCCCTTAGGGCATCTGTCCTGCACACAATCGGGGCTTCGAGCTGATGCCCATTGTTCTTTGATTCGCCAGCTTGGTGAAGATGCCGTGGGGCCGCCTTTTCATCGCGTTTTCCGGATTTGCTCCGCCTGCCCCAGAAAATTTTCTTTTATTTTGTAATAGTAAGAAATTCTCGGATTAATTGCGCGTTATACCGGACGTCTCTCCTGATGTAACATGAACCAAGAGATTTCTTTTTTTTTGCTTCCTGGATATCGCAGTGTGGGGGTTTTATCCTTGCCCCGCTTATCTGGAATGAGCCTCCTATCACCGAGGAACTCCCTGGATTGAGAGCCCTGATTCGGTAACAGATACGAAAGGAGCCTATTATGTTGCAGCTCTTATGTTTCAAAATTTCTTTAACCCATGGCGTGCTATTGTTGCTCGTGTCGCTGTACATCTACAAGAATGCAGCGACGCTTTCTATGCACAGGCTGCAGTTGCAAAACCCAAAAAGACCCTCGTGAAATAGGCGGTTTTATTGGGTTGTGTTTTCGTGTAAATGGGTTGCTTTTGTGATACTTTTTACGAATGGGGCGTCGCATCTGGCAGGAGTCTCAGAACCTTATCTAGAGTTGGCCGACCCCTGGCCTAGATTCTCGCCGGATAAACTGCGTGATTTTGCAATGTGATTATTTTTGGCAGAAAAAAGTATTATGAAGATCTATATAAGACTATGCTTGGCAAGATGGATTTAAAAATTGGGTCTACAGACGCTTGATCCGGAAAAGTCCGGATCTCGGAAGATCTTGCATTTTTTGTGCTTCAATTTCTTAAACCTCCCAACCTCAAAGTTGCATTATCCTTGTCGAGTGATTTGAGGAGTGATCGTACAACCCTGTCCCAAACCCCTGTTACAGGAATGATTCAACGGACCACCATGAAAACACTCAATCTATAAAACCAAACCTCTGTATCTCTAGGACCGCATACTCAACTGATGAGGTTCCTTTCGCTTCATGAATGGCTCACAGTGGCCTTTTACGTCTCTGGAATATGGGGCTTGACCGTCTCCCAGGACACGGTAATCATCGACCCACCAAACTTGGAAATCGGGGATCTTATAATTCAAAGAGGTGCATCCTACTCCATTGTGAATAATATACTTACTGCTCTTGGTGGAAACTTATTCAATGAGGGCAGATTTTTCGTGACTTCTACAAACAAATTGGCTTCCTCTGTATCGATCACCTCTGGAACCATCTACAACAATGGCGTGATAGCCTTCAATTCGCTTGATTCCAGTATTGTCAGCAGTTACACGTTAGACTCAATTGGCGATTTCACCAATCTTGGTTTCATGTGGTTTGGAATCGCCTCCCATTCAATGGTACCGCCAGTTTTTCTCGCATCGGTTACGAACTGGCAGAATTCAGGTAACATCTTCATTCGTCAGGCTCAAGGAGAGCCTTCCTCTATCACAATCTCACAGGTAGCTGGGTCCATTACCAATAATGGTGCAATTTGCTTGGAAAACGTCAACTGGGTACAGACCACAAGTATCCAAGGAACTGGCTGTGTATCTGTAATGGAGGATGCTAAACTCCAGCTTCAAACTAGCCCTTGGGGAGTCGACCCTGAACAGACGATTTACCTTGGCTCTCCCACTTCTAAGTTGTCCGTTTTGGGTTTGTCCGAAGGTATTACTGGTACGAAGACTTACCAAGTCAGAGGGTTTGGAAACGGTAACGAGATTAGCGTCAACTTGGGATTCACAGGCCACAAATATGAAGGAGGAGTCTTGACACTTACGTTTCTCGGCGGCTTGTTCAAGTTAGGTTTTGACATCGGCGACGATTATGACAAAAATGGCTTTACCACCAACGGACCTTTTGGAACGGGAGACAAAATCTACTATAAAGGCGACCACAAGATCATTATTCCCGCTGTGTGTTTATGCGTTCAATTCCCTGATCCACCAACTGTGGCCTTACCTTCTTCGACTATTGGGGATTCAAGCAGTATCTATACATCGGAGGAGATCCTGACAGACGTTGAATCATCAAGAGAGCCAGTTTCAGAGCCTGCAACATCAAGCGATTCAGTTTCCGAGCCTGCAACATCTAGCGGTTCAGTTTCCGAACCTGCAACATCTAGCGATTCAGTTGCAGAACCTGCAGCATCTAGCGATTCAGTTTCAGAGACTGCAATATCAAGTGAGTCAGCTTCAGAGACTGCAGCATCTAGAGAGTCAGTTTCAGAGACTGCCACATCTAGCGGTTCAGTTTCCGAACCTGCAACATCTAGCGATTCAGTTGCAGAACCTGCCACATCTAGCGATTCAGTTTCAGAGACTGCAATATCAAGTGAGTCAGCTTCAGAGACTGCAGCATCTAGTGAGTCAGTTTCAGAGACTGCAATATCAAGTGAGTCAGCTTCAGAGATTGCAACATCTAGCGATTCAGTTGCAGAACCTGCAGCATCTAGCGATTCAGTTTCAGAGACTGCAATATCAAGTGAGTCAGCTTCAGAGACTGCAATATCAAGTGAGTCAGCTTCAGAGATTGCAACATCTAGCGATTCAGTTGCAGAACCTGCAACCCTGGAACACACTTTGTCTGAGAATTCCAAGTCTGAGACTTCCAGATCTGAGACGAATTCGTGGGATCACTCTGAAGAGGTTTCTGAAGCCTCACACGAGGGTCCATCCAAAACGTCAGAGGAGCCTTCAGATTCGTTGACTTCAGATCAAGCTTCGTTGACTTCGGATCCAGATTCGTTAACTTCTGATCACTCTCAGATCACTACTTCTCCTACCTTGACTGAGTACACCACGACATGGACCACCGAAGACGAGGATGGTAAGCCAACTACAGAATCAGGAATCGTAGTGGTTACCACAGATTCTGAAGGCGTTGTTACCACAACCACCTCGGTGATCAGCTTGCCCTCAGAATCAGACAAGCCCTCGGAGTCATGGCCTACTTCAGAAACCACAAAGACCGAACCTGAATTATCCTCAACAACTGGAGATTCAAGTAGTGACTTCGAAACGCCTTCCGAGACTTGGCCAGACCAATCTACTACGAAATCCTCAGAATCACATCCCGACTCGTCCTCGATACCTGGACCTGATTTCTCCAGTTCAGAGTCTTCAAAGTCGCTTCCCGATACCTCCTTGACATCAAGCGGCGCTGAGACCACAGTTGATGTTTCATGGACATCAAGCGGCGCTGATACTACAGACATTGTTTCATGGACATCAAGCGGCTCTGATACCACAAATGACGTTTCATGGACAGCAAGCGGTTCTGATACCACAGATGACGTTTCATGGACATCAGAGAGCACGGGTCCTTGGCCTGGCCAGTCTTCAAAGACTACAGAGACAACGCCAGACTTTTCCTCTGATTCTTCAGATTCGTGGTCTGACTATCCATCGACCTCAAAGTCGTCTGAGACATGGAACGATAAGTCTTCGACTGAGACGTCGAAAACGTCCAAACCTTCAGATTCCTGGCCAGATGCGTCTTCCACCTATGAGTCTTCAAAGCCGCATCCCGATGTTTCGTCGGCGTCCAGATCTTCGGAATCTTTCCCTGATGTGTCGTTGACCTCGGATGTTTCAAAGCCATGGCCTGACCACTCTTCAGCATCGGAGCCTTCGAGGCCAGTACCAGAATTTTCTTCCACTTCCGATCGCTCCGAAACTCCAGAATGGTCTTCATCAAAGCCGTCGAAGTCCTCTGAGACTTGGTCAGATGTCTCTTCCACTTGGGAGCCTTCAAACCCATGGCCCGACCATTCCACCTCGAAGTCTTCAGAGACAAAGCCAGGCCATTCATCGACATCAGATTGCTCCGATTGTTCCGATTCAATCACATTCTGGCCTTCTTCATCGAATCCCCAGATGTACCGTCAATCTCAGAGCACTCTGAAACCTCAGAGTGCTCTGAAACCTCGGTAGATGTTTCAAAAACACAGTCAGACTTGTCTTCAACGTCGAAACACTCAAAGCCCTGGCCTGACTTCTCGCTGGCCTCAGAACATTCCAACACTCTTCCGGATGTATCTTCTAAACCATCTGAGACGTTCCCTAATGTTTCATCAACGTCAGACTGCTCCACGACGGTTACTGATTTCTCTTCATCGAAGTCTTCAAAACCAGTGCCTGATGTCTCCTCGAGCTCTAAGCCTTCTAAATCGTGGGCCCACCCCGCTGTGTCATCGACATCTGAGTCCAAGAGCCATCCTGGTGTATCTTCTACCATCGATACAAGCATCATTTCTGGTACATCGTCATGGCCTGAGTGTACATCGTTGACCACATTCACCACCACATGGACCACCACTGATGAAAATGGAGAATGCATAACCGACAGTGGTGTCGTGGTTATCAGCTGTGACAAGGGTACTTTGAAAACGTCCACCTCTACTTGTGATGGATGGACAACAGAAGATGTTTCGTCATCAGTGGAGCCAGACAGCTTGAGCACAACTCACTCTTCATGCACTGACTCAATTTGTGAGTGGAGTTCTGTTGGACCATCCTCCAGGCCTGTTGAATCTGGAGACAATTCGTGGCCTTCTTCAATTCCAACACCAACCACATTGGAATGTTCATCGGAGTCCTGCCCATCGACATCACCAGTATCCTTAACCACAAGCTGTGACGAGATTCCACCAGTATCCTTAACCACAAGCTGTGATGAGATTCTGTGTGTCACTTCCTACACCACGATCTGTACGACTACAGATGTGGAAGGTCGTCCGACGACTCACTCAGATGTGGTTATTGTGACTTCAGACGAGAATGGTGCTGTTACAACGACAGTTCCGGTTGCAACGACCACCATGGAAGTTACCAAAACCACCACGATCTGCTCGGAAGAAGTGTGCTCGACTTTGACTGAAACAACGACTTTGACGGATTGTACTGGTACAATCTGCTATATTTCTGAAACCGATAAGGTATTTACTCTGACTATCTGTGAAACAACAACTCCTGTCACTTACACCACCACGGTTTGTGAAACTGATGCTGAGGGCTCTGTTGCTACACACACTGTCGTGATTTGTGAAACAACCGACGCTGAAGGTGAAACACACACATCGACAATTCAAGAGATTGAAGGTAAGCCGGTCCATACTGTGCAACCAGAACCGTCAGTTCAAGAACGCCATATTCCTCAAACGGTCGCTGGAAAAGCCACCAGAATTGTTGATGACCATATTGCATCTGCTCATTCCAGTGCAGTTTTGGAAGTCAAGCCATTAGCCACACTGGGTGTGGAAGCCGCTCCAAATGAAAATGGTACACTTCAAACAGTTGCTGGTGTTTCAGTGACTGCAGAGCAAATTCATCAGACCGATGCTGGCCATATTGGCTCAACTGACGAGCATCAACCTGACATAACTGCAGATATTGAGTCTATCTACGTTTCCAGTGAGATCACGCCCAAGAGCATCTCGAAGTTCGAAGGCTCTGGAGCCGTTTTACGTCTTGGTGTGGAGGTGGTGCTTCCTCTTGCACTTCTCTTCTTCTGATACCCACCTTAGTCTGGTGAATAGTTGTTGAATGCTACGATGTTTTATTTGGTGTTTTGTAATCAGTACTTCTCCGAAGCGATTCTGGGGTTATAATTGAAGGTCCATGCTGTGTTGGGTTCGTCACATGCTGAGCATAATGCAAGGTCTTCTACACTCGAAGTGTCGACTATCTGACGGAATCATGGGTCCTTCAGCTTCTGGTGATTCTTCTAAGACAATTTCGTTCACCGCAAATTGTGTCACCGATACTTCGAGTAATGTTTCCACCAAGTCTGCTACTGTAACTCAAATCAAAGATTCAGAGCCTTTTCTGGTTCAGCAAATCACCCAAAGTGGTGACTTTGAGGAATCTTCCAAAGTGAAGCCCACAAAGCTTCTCCCCACTTGACTAGCGACCATGTTCCAGCACAAACTGGCGCAACCGGCATTTCAAAGGAGGCCCCTGCTGATAAGGAAGTTTGTAAAACCAGAAAGGCCGAAATTCCTGACCGCTAACCCCTGGCGTCTGTTTCCGTCGTTGTTTCTGAGAATATCACTCTCACTGCTGAATCCACTCTGGTTTCACAACCACATGCCACTTCGGGCATCGATTCTGTTTATATTTCCTGTGAATTTTCACCACAAGCCGTTTTACTCACGAGGCTGCCGGTTCTCACGTTCTTTCGGTGCACAGTGGGTCCTTTCTACAATCCTCGCCATTGGATTTCCCTCATTCATGGCCTTATATAAATAAATTTTCTGTTTGTTAAAGTATGCTGTATTGGTTGAAGTCGGAGATACGGAGCCGCCTATAGCAGCAGTCAGATGTGAGACAGCATCTTCCAATTTGGGTCCGATGCAGCCTCGTATTTTCTTGTGATTGGCCTTTCTTGTAATACACTACAACTTGACAAGCCGCTCCTAGTACATTCATGGCTTCGATACTCAAACCCCAATTCATATTCAGATCTTTATCAATCCCAAAAACAGTTAACTTCCACAATCACCTCACCCACCTTCTTCAAAACACAGGGCGAATGCGTCACTAAGGAAAATTCATATCAGGACCTGCTGCGGAACGGTACATTTCAAGATCCGAAAAAAACGAGACACAACGCTCGAGACAGCTTGACGCAGCTGCACCTGTACCTGACATTGGCATATTTCGTCCCGCCATGCCACACTGCGTCAACAGCCATGCAGTTATCTGATCGATCTGGCGGTGATAAGTGGAATTTTAATAGGGAACGATCTTTTTTTTTTCTTTTTTGATATTCAATTTCAGTCATTGGCTAGGCTGGCTCCCCAGCCCTCCATAAGATGTCGAATTATCTCCCTTATGCTGCTTCCCAACACTTGGGTGAGCCGCACGGGCTTCGAGTCCTCCTTAAGCCTCCCTTTAATTGGCCTCTTTTCCCTCTTGCAGGGCCGTATATCGGCTTCAAGTGTCTATATAGTCCAGTGCATCTCTTCCTTGTAAATTCGAAAGAGAAATGCACCAGCAGGGCTCTATAGAAGCTCAGAGTGGCTCCGATATCGAAAAGAGAGCAGACGGTGACCATGAGTCTGTTTCTAGGGTAAGCACTGACGATAATGGCATCACCACCAATATAGATAAACACGCAGAGGTGGTCACAGACAGAGGTGTCTACCGTGTGGAATCGCTCAAAAAGGTGCTTTACACTCATAAGAATGGTCTTCGTATGAGGGTGATTTTGGGCGTTTCGGTGCTTCTTTGTGCATGGGCTGCTGCTTTAGATTCTAGTGTAACCACGAGTTTGCAGCCGTGGGCTACTTCTGCTTTCAACCATCACTCCATGGGTCTCGGTACCTTGAACGTTGCTGTCCAGATTATCAACGGTATTTCCAAACCTGTTTGGGCTAGAACCGCCAATATTGTGTCTAGACCAGCGACATACACACTTTCCATGTTGTTCTACGTTCTAGGTTACGTTATCGTGGCTTCCAGTCATACGATTTCCGCCTACATTGTCGGTTCGGCTTTGTCCGCTGCTGGCAGTTCTGGTGTGGATTTCTTGAATTCCATCATTGTGGCTGATATGACATCTTTGAAATGGAGAGCTTTGGCTACCTCCATCTTGAGTACACCCTACATTATAAACACATGGTACGCAGGCTATATTGTCCAGGACTTGGGCTCCTCGGGCTGGAGATGGGGTTATGGCATGTTCTGTATCATCATGCCTGTGGTTCTTTCCCCTGCTACTATCATCATGTTTTTGTATGAGGGCAAGGCCCATGAGTACCTTGGTCAGCAGGAGAAGTCTGACTACAAGCAGGAGATGGGATTCAAGAAAAACTGGAAAAAGCTCTTGTGGCGTGTTTTGATTGAGGTTGACGCTTTGGGCTTGCTACTTATCGGTTTCGGGTTTTCTCTTATTTTGTTGCCATTCTCCTTGTATGATGGTGCAGAGGGCAAATGGAAGAACCCCAGTTTGATTGCCATGTTTGTTGTTGGTGGTGTGTTGATCATCTTCTTCTTCATGTACGAGTTCATCTGGGCTCCCTTCCCCATTGTCCCCAGAAGATGTCTCAACAGAACCCTTGTTGCTTCAGTTGTCATTGACTTCTTCTACCAGCTTGCAGGTATGATTCCCCTTGTCTACCTTTCCTCTTTTGTCTACATCGTCAAAGACTGGAGTGATCAAGACTGGACCTACTACAACAACACCTTGACAATGTCGCTTTGTGTGTTCGGTGTCGTTGCTGGTGTATGTATGAGAGTCACTCACAGGTACAAGGTTTTCCAGTACATTGGTGTCATTTTGGCTATTCTCGGTTCCAGTATAATGCTTGATGGCAGAACAGCCAGTGACGGTACTTTGAACATCATTTGGTCACAAATCCTCAACGGTATGGGTGGTGGTTTCAATGTTGTTGCTTCTGGAGTCGCCTTGCAAGCTTCTATTCCTCACAGAGACATGGCCATTTCCATTTCGATCGTCAACTTGATCTCGTCTATTGGTTCCTCTATCGGTTCTTCCATTTCCACAGCCATTTGGCAAGGAAAGATGGAGCAGACGTTGAGAAAGTACATGCCTTCCAGTGTAACCGATAGCGAAGTCAGCGAGTTCTTTGCCAGCATCACTAACCTCCGTAACTACGAGTTCAGCAGTGATGTTAGACAAGCAGGTATCAAGGCCTACAGAGAAGTCAATTTCTATTTTTACCCCATTGCCGTGAGCTTGCAGTTTATTCGTCTTGCTGCTGTCTTTTTCCAGAGCAATTACTACCTTGGTGACACTCACAATGCCGTGGAGACTGACGATCATAAGCCTATTGAGAAGAGGGAGGACGAGGAGCCGAAGAAAAAGTCCTGGAAGCACATCTTGCTTGGCTTGGAAGAGTGAGGGAGAATCGGAGGAGTTTTTTATTCTTGATTTCGTTAAATATGGGTTTTAGTATTGTTGTCTGGATTTTTGATGGTGTTTGTAGTTTTTGCAGCAATTGCGCGGCGCCACATAAATTCTTTAAAGTGAAGGTCTGTAGGAGTTGAGGAGGCCAACTGAAAACACAAAAAAAAAACTATATTAGTCGATGAAGTCAAAATACTCCATTCTGGTTTATGGAAACTTGTTGCCTTTTCTGCGCTGGTCAAAAAATCAGGTACGGCAGCCATGCAATAGGTATAAAGTAGTTTGACGGTATGCTGCCTTGGCATTTTCACACTTGTTGCCGTGACGCTCTTCAAAGCAGGACTTTGAAGTGTAGAGTTACTGCCACTAAACAAATATAGTGGTAATTTTTTGATCTTAGCTTTGGCTTCTAATCTATGTCTGCTAAACGAAATATCACCATCAAAGCCTGCATTGGCAGCTGCAAAATCTCTAGGCAGTCTTAATTCATGGAGTTTGAGTGGTTAGTTGACACATGCCAAATGCATAACGATGCAGAGGCTCCAGCAGCCCTGGTGAAACGTTTGTCTATATTTATGCGATGTTCGTCGCTTCGGAGTTGCAGTTATGAATGCCGACGAGAAAAGAGACTATTCTAAATCGAAAAATGACAAACACGAGCCAAACAGAGAATGCAGTTTGGATCCAATTCCTTGAACATTCATTCTTTCCAACTAGGTACTTCCATGAAGGGAAAGATGATTACTGTTGAAGAACAGAGAAAGAAGGAGGAGGAGAATGATGGAAAGAAAAAGAAGAGAAGCTGGAAGAAGATTTTGCTCAATGTGGAGGACTAATATGTCGTGGAACACCGGATGTATATGCAATTTAATAAGTAATGCTAGTTGATTTTGTAGCTGTCTGAGAAAGGCTCCGGAGACTCCTCCCTTTTGTTGTCTCGTACTTGGAGATGTCTTATAGCTATGGCCACAATTATGCTTGCTATTGCCGTTGCAATCATGGCCCATTTACCGTTGGTGAAATAGGGCGCTGTAGAAGCTCCGTAAAAGAGAAGCAGCCACCATGCATTGACAGCATTGCTGAACATGTTCATAGAGGCCAAAACCACAGCACGTTCTTCCAAATCATCATAACACACGACATTGGCCCAGGAGAAAAACACAGGCTGTCCAGCGTATGAGAATCCACTGAGATAGTGTGCAACGAAAACGTACCCCGTCGAAAGTGGCCCCACCAAGAGCAATATTGACGAGATTATCATCACCACGCCAATGAGAATAGCCGCTCGATAGTGATGTCGTGCGTTGGTGGCATCAATGTACCAGCAGCACACGAAATTTGCCAAAACTCCCACAGCGTACACGCCCATAGGAAAGTGGTTTCTGTCTGCCACGGAGTAGTCAAAGTATTGAAGCCAGAGAGCGAAGAGCGAGTTTGTGGCATAAGACTCGTTTTCACCGCCTAGGACCCAGAAGAACGAAAAGAGCCACCAATGCCATCTACTCACCACTCTTTTGAAGATTGTCCAGTCGAATGATGTTTTAGGACGCTTCTTGAGCCTCAGATGAGCCAACATACGCTTTTCCTCACTAAAGTAGAAAGCACGGCTTGTTTCAGGCGTATCGGGAAAGCAGAAAAAGCCGTAAACCGAGATGGGGACAGTGATGAGGAAATCCACAATAAACAACCAGCGCCAGCCGGCTAGCCCTGCGACGTCATCCATGCTCTCATAAATAGCCGCTTGCATGGTCAGCGAGAATATGTTGCCAATGAGACCCGAAGATGTGAAAACGGCAGTTCTCTTACCCAACTCAGTTTCTGTGTACCACGAAGCCAACAAAAGATGGCACCCACTGAACGTCAGTGCTTCTAGGGTGGCTTGAAAGAAACGAATTGCACAAAGAGCCCTATAATCGTAAACCCAGGCCATGGCAAAGGTCAACAACCCCCATGCTAGGGAACAAAACGAAAGCCATATTCTAGGTCGAACCCGAAGCAAAATCAAGTTGTGTGGAATAAGCGCCACGATGTAGCCCACGTTGAAACACGTATTAATAACATTGAGCTCGTTGCCGTGCATGGAGAGATCCTCCTTCATGCCACTAACATAAGCATTACTCAAGTTGAGTCTGTCCAAGTAGTTGACCCAGTATAAAAGACAGGCAAAGGAAAGAACAAACCAGTCGATTTTCACGAGAAGCCGGGCCTCAACGGGATTGGAAGGCTTGACGCCCCATATGAGTTCCCGGGTTTTGCCGAGCATGGGGCAATGGCATGGGCTTCACGGAAGTGGTTGGTGATAATTTTCGGTAAAGAGTCGCGATGTCCGATTTGTGGGGGGTTCAGAGGTGGATGTGGGATCAAGGGGGATTAAGGGCAGGTGATTTGAAATATGTATAAAAATAGGGAGATTTCGAAGGGATGATGGACTTTGAACCTTTTATAGATCGGGTTTGGGAAATGGAGTCCGGAAGTTGGGCTATACGACGGAGTTAAGAGGTACGACTCTCCCCAGATCCAACATAAGCATGAAGCTGCATTTTTCAATTTAAAAATACATAAGAAGTTTATATTACTTTGGCTCGAAAAGCAGAAAAGAAGCAAAATACCCTGATTACGAAACTGTCGTAGTAGCTCCTATGAGTTACAAGCCAACCCTACATCATGAATAATCATAATAATCATTTCCTTTTTTTATTCATTTTTTTTTGCGTTTTTATTGCCCAAAAGAATTCTGGTCGTCTTATCATAGCTATTTGTCTCACCATATCCATCACATCTCAGACACCTCCTCTAATCCGTTCTCTGAGCATCGTACTTCAATACAGCATTCAACATCACCTCAAGACCCTCATGCACTTGCTCAGGCGTGCTGTACTCCTCAGGATTATGAGAAACTCCGTCCCTGGATGGAATAAAGATCATGGCGGTAGGACACTTCAATGCAGTGAGTCCGCTATCATGGCCAGCTCCACTGACAATTGGGAGCGTCTGTTCAGCACCATAGAGATCCTCGGCAGCATCCTTGATGCAATTCTTGCAAGTTTCATCAAAATGGACGGCCTTTTGGTGAAGAAGCTCGGTGAGCTCATACTCCAACTTTACACCACTTTCCTTGGTGATACTGGCCATTGCCGTTTTGAAATCTTCAAACATCTTTCCAAGTTTGGTATCGTCGGGGTTTCTCATGTCGCAGATGAATCTGACGTCTTGTGGAATCACGTTCACCACCGCAGGAACCAATTCCATGATACCCGCACTGCAAAGACCATCGTGCTTTTGTGCAAGCTCATTACCCTTGACCACCATTTTCGAAGCAGCAAGAAGTGCATCGCTCCTGCTCCTCAATGGAGTAGTACCCGTGTGCTGAGCTTTTCCTCTCACCTTGACTTCAAACCATCTGAGAGCCTGGATGCCCTGGACAAGACCGATCTTCTTATTTGTCTCTTCCAAAATAGGACCCTGTTCTATGTGGAGCTCGAAATGCGCCTTCAAAGGATTGGCCTCGTAGGAACACTCCACATCACCCAAGTACTGGATTCTCTCCAACTCATCTCTCACACTGACTGGTTTTTGGTCAGTCACACTCTCCAAATTATAGATATTTTCCAAAGTGTGGGAGCCTGCCCAAACCGAGGAAGCCATCATGCTGACTGGAAAACGAGCTCCTTCTTCATTGGTCCAGTTGACCACACAGACTGGGTAGTTGGGCACAAAGTTGTTTTCCTTGAAAGTACGCAAAACCTCGAGTCCGGTCAAAACACCCAAAACGCCGTCGTAACGGCCTCCTGTGGGTTGAGTATCCAAATGAGAGCCAATGGCTGTGGGCAATCCGTTCTTCTTTCCTGGGTATACTGCAAAGATGTTGCCCAACTTGTCGATGATGATCTTGCAGCCGAGTTTGGATGTCTCTTCCACAAACCAGTCTCTTACTTTTTTGTCCAAATCAGACAAGGCGAGTCTGCAAACGCCGGTTTCAGTTTCCTGGGTTCCCCATCTTCCTTTGGCACCAAAACGAGCGGTTTCATGAATAGCAGACAAAAGGCGTCCAGGCTTCACCGACAAACCTGTGGTTGCTTTGATGGAGGAAGTAGCAGTAGATGTTAAAGTCATTTTGGATCTGGGGTTTGGCCTTATCAGGAACCCTGAGCTTTATATAGCTCTGGGGTAGTCTGGATTCGGGTTGCCAAATCGGGTAACTCGTATCGCGTCTGATAAGAGTCAAGGTCTCCAAGTGCGCTATGGAGGGTTGCCAGATTGGAGGAGATGTTCAATTGATTAAGTTCAAATCCTAAAATTCGAAAGGGTTTTGTTTAGATAAAAAGGTTTCTTAATTTATTGGGTATGCAGCAGGTATTGGGTGTTGGAAACTTGGTGATAGGGTGCCTCGGAGATCTCCATCACCTCCCGAACAGGCTTAAGGTTTGGACTTTGAAATTATTGGCATTTGATTGGGTGAAGGAGATGACAGATTGGAAAGCTCGTGGCTTTGGAATTTGAAGTTTGAGAGAAGTAGGGGTATATCGACGCCATCAATGAAGTTCAGCTATCGTTGAAACATCTAGAATGAACAAGCGAACATGAACAAGCGAACCGTTGCCAACTGACTGTCAAAACAGAGGAATGACTCAAAAACAAAAACTATTCCTCGATTGAGAGATACACATTCAAAGACCCCAAAAAGAACCTACTCCAACTCAAACATCAGCGACCTGCGCTCATTATCAACTACTACCCTAAAGCAGCATCCTGACCAGAATCATGACTAACGGCGGTCAACGCCCTAGTGTCCAAAAGAAGGCCAAACGGCTCATCTCCACCGTAAATCTCCCAGAGCCCCTCCAAATAGCTGCTTGCCCTGTTGATAAGATGCAGCCCAGACCGAGTACCTAGTTTCTGCAAAGTGTGAATAAAAAAACGCCGATCACTGTCAGCAGTAGCGGCACTGGCTGCTATGAAACTCGACCAGATGGGAATCACCACGTATTCGTTCGAATCCCCCACAAGGCGTACTAGAGCGTCTATCAGTGGCTGCAAAATGGAGGCTCTCAAACCAGGATCAAGCATTTTGCGAAGTAGAATCATCAGCGTATGAAGCACCACTTTCGCCACGGTAAGGGTATCAAAAATTTGCACGGTGGGGGCGCTGAGTGTCTCCAGAGTAAGGAGGCACGTTTCTGCAAGCTGGAGGAGCTCACAGTGTAGTAGTTTGTCTGAATCAGCTAGTGGAAGTCTGAGACGACACAGCCATGAGGCTTTCGCTGCAATTTGAAAGGCGGTGATAGATAATCGGCTCAGAGCAGGATCCTCGTAGTCCTGGCAAAGCTCAAAAAAGCGTTGGTAGTGGGTACTGAAAAGGCCAAACGGGCTGGGGATGAGTTTTTCAATCTGTGCATCGTCGCAGAACATAATCGTCAAGCTGTAGTTGAACAAAAAGTTCTCGATCATGGCCCGTTCTAGCGAAGATACTGAGGCATGACTTTGGAGGATATTCTTCATAAACAACTCGTAAGCAGCGCTAAGGTGTACAGCACAGCGGGTAGCATTGCATCCCATAGTGGGGTCTCGAAGACTGAGAGTTTGCAATACCTGGATGGCCAAAAAAAGCCACTCTTCGCTGCCCAAAACACCGTTTTTCATGGTTTTGATGAAAAGCGACAAGGCAGAAACATACCGTTTTTGAGCCACCGCCCTGAACGCCTGGTCGTCAAAGGCTACTAGTGAGGCTCCACAAGCTATGGACATTTGCCGCAAAAGATCCAGCTTTTCGGCTACGGAATGAACAAGGCTTTGCGTGGGAACCTTGTGGTTGAAATGCGGCTGTGCCAAAGTGGGAAGAAACCGCTGGGCAAATTGCACAAGGAAGATGCTGTCTATCTGGATGGATAGGTGGTTGCGAGGTACGAGCGTTGCTAATTGCAGGGGGCCAATATCGATATCTTGAATCTGTTCCTCTTCCGTTTCACTAGATTTCATCTCTGGATACTGGCATTCGAGATCCCGGCGGACACAGTTCATACATTTTCCTTTCGTTTCGTCACATTTGATCTTTCGGCGTTTGCAGCTGAAGCACCCCTTCACAGACCGTTTATACGATTTTGTAGGTTTCCGCAGCACGATTTTGTGTGCCTTGAGCTGGAGCACGCCCTGGTACTCCTTGTATCCCATGGAAAGAGTGGTAGGTGGGTGATGATGTGAGCTCGGGTTACCCGATCGGGAAGGTAACCCCATGGAGCCAAGCCCCAGGGGCGAGAACGGGGAATTGTTGCTTAAGGGATATTAGTTTAGCGGTGGTAGTTTAGCGGGATTAAGGTCGGTGGTTTGAATTTTTTATTTTGGGTGATAATGTGGGATGGTTGGGCGATGTAGATAGGGTGTTATCTGGAGGGTTTGTTCCTCAGACGGAATTCGATGGAGTGTGGATGCCGCCATAAGCAAATCTTCATAATTGGATCTTCAAAAGCTATTTATATTAACGCCAGGACAATCTAGCGCATTTTAGGCTAATGGAGATAATTTGCAATGTCCCAAGATCCAACATGAATGGCTGCAAACTGCGAAAAGGAAGACCACCCAAGGCGAACAATACATGTGATACAAAAAAGCTAAGAGGCATTCAAATGAAGCTGCCCGTGGACGTAAATTGCTCAATTGATTTAAACAACTTTTTTAAAATGCTGTTACCTTTAAGCCAAGGGACGCATACATCCGATGGGTCGATAGCATACACTTTTACCGTATTGAGAAGACAGGCTAGGGCCTAATGGCGACACAGGGCGTTAGGAACACGTTAGGAACTATGGATACACGCTTAACATCAATGTCAGGTATCAAACATAGATGAGGAAGTTCCCCGCTAGAGCTGGTTTCCTGATTTGATGAAGGACACTAGGTGATACACGTTATAACAGGAAGTTCACGGTCTCTCAGATATCAGACAAGAGCCGTTTATGGAAATGGTAAAATAACAGATCACAAATAGCTCTATGTTCAAGTATTTAGTGCTCTTAGTTCAGAAGTTAAGGAAGTTATATCCAAGTGTCAGTCGGAAGTCATATCCAAGTGTCAGTCGGAAGTCATATCCAAGTGTCAGTCGGAAGTCATATCCAAGTGTCAGTCGGAAGTCATATCCAAGTGTCAGTCGGAAGTCATATCTAAGTGTTAGTCGGAAGTTATATCTAAGTGTTAGTCGTAATTTACTATGGATGCACCCGAGCATCTGGAAGCTGATAAGATGGTCTTTTCTCTATGTAGCTTTAAATTGGGTTTTCCATTGATGGATTAAACAAAAAAAAAAAAAAAAAGAAAAAAACCGCTGGCACATGTTTTGGTTGGGACTTATAAATAATTCTATCATTATTGTAAATTATTTAGAAGTTTATAGTACATCTCTTTTTTCATATTCCCACCCACACTTGCCGTCGACACTGCACCATGGTCCAAAGCCACAAACCTCGATGCACCCTTAGTTATCTGATAAGGTCTCCGTATTTTCCGACTTTCCGAAACTTTGACACCTTCCCAACATCTTACGAAAGCTTCCAGATCTACCACAGAAACACTGGACCCACGAATATCTGTCTACTTTTTTCATTCTCCATGATGTACCATTCACACTCTTCAGTATATGTGAAGGAAGGTACCCTTGTAATTATCCTAGGTGGCTTCCCAAAAGCGGGGGTTTCGAAAAAGCTATCCTTTCCATCTTAACCCCTCCTTTTGTTACTCGCCATCTCATTACCCCATGGTCTATCTAACTGTTTCGCAGCCATAGTACCATCCTACAAGCCCAAACAAAAGAAACCCCACCGGTCCGAACCCTATCGCTTCAAAATCACAAAAACTATGTAATCGAATGCACTTAAGACAGCAAATAGCAATTGAGAATCGGTCGATTGCACCCAATTGTTCGAGTATCCCTACCTCAGTGGCCTGATGGATCCACCATACTCCAACTTGCCAACCCTGAGCCCGTTAAAGCCAATTCTCCACTTCTGCTTAATTTCACTAGAAAGCTTTGTTTTCCGATCAAAACCACCTTCACTCTTTTCAATCATCCCTCATTTTTCTCTTTTTCCATAATACCTCCACCCTGCGGCACCCTGTGTGGCACGGAAAATGCGGCGCAATCGCGATTCTGATAACCACAGTAACTCCTCTTCATCTTCACTCATCATGGATATGGAGAAAGATTACATCACCGTCACGCCCCGCCAGGGTCCCGTGCGCCGGTTTGTCAAGTTCACCATTGTCGCTTTGGCGGTGATGGTGTGTCTTATCAAGCTTGACTTTTCGTTGTTTTCCGTGGAGAGAATCGAGAACCCAGAGGACATTGTCTTGAACGCCTTGAAGGAGAATTACGCCAGCAATTGGCTGTTGAAGTATGCGTCCGAGAAGCACTTGGCCGGTACGAACTACGGTCTTGTTGAATTCACCAGGAAAAAGCTTGCTGACTATGGCGCTAAGACCACTGTGGATGACTACGACGTCTTGTTGAGTTACCCCGAGGACCACGCCTTGCACTTGTTGGACAAGAAGGGTAAGGTCGAGTACACGGCGCCTTTGAAAGAGGACGCCTTCGAGGAGGACTTCACCTCTGTGAACGACACCATCCCCACTTTCTTGGGGTTCGCTGCCAACGGCAATGTCACTGCCGACTACGTTTACGTGAACTACGGCCGTACCGAGGACTTTGCCTGGTTGAAGGAAAATGGCGTCAGTGTCAAGGGAAAAATCGCTATTGCCCGCTACGGCGAGCTTTTCCGTGGCCTCAAGGTCAAGTTTGCTCAGGAAAACGGTGCTGTGGGTGTTTTGCTCTACACTGACCCTGCCGACGATGGCGAGCTTGTCCCTAAGAATGGCTACAAGCAGTACCCTGAGGGTCCCGCTCGTGCTGAAAGTGCCGTCCAAAGAGGTAGCGCCATGTTCTTGGGCGGTGTGGGTGCTCAACCCGGTGACCCAACTACTCCTGGCTACGCTTCCAAGAAGGGTGTCGAGAGAAAGGACCCATACAACAGTATTGGCAAGATTCCTGCTCTCCCTATCTCCTACAGAGAGGTGAAGCCAATCTTGGCCAAGCTCAATGGTCACGGCAAGAAGGCACCAAAGGACTGGAAGGGAGGCTTGGACGAGTTCGACTACACCACCGGCCCCAACCCAGACGCGTCTTTGAACTTGTACAGCAACCAGACTTTCAAGATCACTCCTATTTGGAACGTGTACGGTGAGTTTGTGGGCGAGAACAGAAACGAGGCCATTTTGATTGGTAACCACCGTGATGCTTGGATCAAGGGCGGCGCTGGCGACCCTAACTCGGGTACTGCTGTACTCCTCGAGATTGCCAGAGCCCTTGGCCAGCTTCAGGACGCCGGCTACAAGTTCAAGAGAAGCATCATTTTGCAAAACTGGGACGGTGAGGAATACGGTCTTATCGGATCTACTGAGTTTGGCGAATACGCTGCCAAGAGCTTGCAGAAGGATGTCGTTGCTTACTTGAACGTCGACGTTGGTGTTCAGGGTAAGTTCTTGCAATTGAGTGCCTCTCCAGTTTTGAACAGAGTCTTGAGAAAGGTGGCCAGATGGTTGCCATACCCCGGCAAGGGCGGTCTTTCTTTGTACGACCACTACAAGAAGGAGGCCGGCGACCGTATTATCAACTTGGGTTCCGGTTCGGACTACACTGTGTTCTTGGAGCACTTGGGTATCCCCTCCGCTGACATTGGTTTCAAGAGCGGCCCTAAGGACCCAATCTACCAGTACCACTCGAACTACGACTCATACCACTGGATGGAGAAGTTTGGCGACAAGGGATTCGTTTTCCACAACTTGGCTGCCAAGTACATCTCTCTTGTGGCCTTGGAGTTGACCAAGCACAAGGTTATCGAGTTTTCGTTGAATGACTACGCCAAGGACTTGATTTCCTACTTTGAGCAGGTCAAGGAGCTTGTGCCTAAGAAGTGGCTCGACAAGGAGGTTCCTCATCCCGTCATGGCCCAGTATATCACGAACGACCGTGAGGACCTTGAGGCTGTTTACGAGGCCACTCAGAGCTACTACATTGACAGACACGTTTTTGCCTTTGAGGAGCTTTTGGAACCTTACCAGTGCAGACACATGCTGACGATGTTGATGAAGGACTCTCTGCACCACAAGAAGCTCAAGTTCGGAGATCTTTTGAGACACACCGACGCTCACTTGGAGAACTTGGAGAAGGACTCGTTGGCATTTGACGCTGAGAGTGCCGTTTTGCAAGAGCGTTTCGACAACAGAGGTGATTTGCACTGGTGGCAGAGAATCAAGCTCCACTTTGAAATCAAGCACCACAACAAGCTCCTCCAGTACTTCGAGAGAAACTTCTTGTACAAGCACGGTCTTCACGAAAGACCATGGTTCAAGCACATTGTGTTCGCTTCTGGCCGTTTGACTGGTTACGCTGGACAAACCTGGCCTGGTATCAGAGAGGCTATTGAGGATGAGGACTTTGAGAGAACCTCCAAATGGGTCGGTATTGCAGCCAAGGCTGTTAAAAGAGCCACTGGCGGCTTATCAGTCGAGTAAGTATGACGTAATACAATGTGACTCTGATATCTCGTTTTTCATATTTCTGCGTGTAGCCCGATCAGGCAAACATATTACAAACGTCAAACGAGGTGTGCGTCCTAATGCGGAAATAGGTAAACAGAAGAACTCGCTTAGAGAGGACCGTGCCGCAGCATTAATCACGAATTATAAAACCTGAAATTTCCTCGCTCCACGACTCAGCAAAGCATGTCTCTTTCTCCATTCTACGTGGCTCCCGCTTTGTTGCCCTTGGTTGTTGCAGCCAACTTGGGTGGTTTCGATAACCCCGGAGATTCTGGGGAAACCACGGCTGCTAATGAAAACCAGAATACGGAGAACACAAATGCTAACACCGCCACAGCCAACACTGCAGCCACCGCTAACACAGCCAACACAGCTAATACCGCCAACACAGCCAACACAGCAAATACCGCTAACACAGCCAACACAGCAAATACTGCAACAGCAAACACGGCTAACACAGCCAATACTGAAACAGCTAACACAGCTAATACAGCCACGGCTGAAACAGGCACTGCAACAGGTACAGCCACAGGTACCCTTGACACCAGAATTGACACAGCCAACACCGCTCAAAGTGAAACACCTACTGAAACTGCGCTGAACACAGCTTTGGACTCAACCACTGGTGGTTCAGCCACATTCAACAAGTGGGGCTTCACAGGCGACCAGTCTGTCTGGCAAGCCGAGACTGCTACTTCAGCTGTCTCTAATTCCGGATCCGAGTCCAAGTCCCATACAGCTTCCATTCTGGGTAACAAGACCTCTGGCGCTATGAGAGTCGGAGGAGCCACAGAAATCAGCTGGAAAACAACGGCTTTTATCGGCGCAATTGCCGCCTTGACTTTGGGACTCCACGCCCTTTGAGTATTGCATAATTAGGTTAAATAAATCCACGGTTCATTTGGTCCATGAGCGTGCGCTCGTACTTGCTATGTAGTTCATTGAGACGGAGCAAAAGCCCAGCACAGATACTCTTGACCTTTTCGTCTATAAGTGTCTCCCAGACATTGGTGAAAAAGTCCTGAATTTTGGCCAACTCAACCAGCATCTGTGCTATGAGGAAACTGTCGTCTACCACATCCATTACCAAGAGCACTCCAGTGCACAAGGCTTCGATCACAGGAAGTTGCTCAGAATCGAGGGTTGGGATTATCAGAATCAAAAGCCCAAGGTACTCTCGTGCCATTTCGAGGAGATCAGACGCTGAAGGGTACGCCGCATGTAGAATCAACGAAAGTGTCTTGAGATAGTGTGCCGTGAGTATAGGGGTATAAGCACCGATATTTATACCACCACTTTGCCACCAGACATTGACAAGTGGGAAGAAAAATGTCTTTCCAACGGACTTGTTGAAGGAATTGAGAGCATCCTTGGGGATGAGCGGAGCAGATGCTTGAGGCTTCTTTTTGAGAGAAGCAGATACTCGAAGAATCCGGCCTCCTGCAAGTTCATCCCTAGCATCCTCAGCAGCTTCACCCATAAGCTGGTTTTGGATATCAGCTTGTATTGCCAGACTGCCGTACTCCTCAATCTTACCCTCTGCAGCCAAGTACTGCTGGTGAAGCTTCCCCGGAAGCATTTGAGTAGGGAAGATTTGATTCGAATGGCTCAGAGCTACCATTTCGTCTTTGTATCCTCTGAGCTCTCTAGCAGATAATGACATGGTAGAGAGAAGGCAAATTCGCTGTTGGAGGGAGTAGTCTCCAGTGAGAAGCAAGTGACACAAGTGGGTAGTCACAGGTGGGTGACTCACAACGACCGCAATCATGGCATTGAGCTTGGAAGTCTCGAAGGATGCATCCTCGTAGAAGTTGGTCATTCCCGCTAGCTTTGATAGAAGATCCTCGGCATAAAATGCAACTTCTTCACCGAAACCTTTCTTCTGTCTGATAAGGGTTGGCGCCGTCTTGAGCGCCATTTGAATTTTTTCGTATGCTTGTGGTGCCTTCGTATCAGCCAGAAGGTACTCTAATAGATCACGGATATAGATCGGCAGCTGGACTTTTGGGGCATTAGCGAGCGTGGGATCGTCTTCTTCGTCACTCATATTATCATCATCTGCTTCCTTGCCGAGAGACTCTTTAAACGCTTTTTCAAGTTCGTCAACCTCAGGCTCCGGGAGCTCTACCAGAGGAGCTCGAAGCTGGCTCCATGCCTCACTCTGGTCAATCGTGGGAATTAGGCCCACTGGCTCAGGAAATGCCACACCCAAGACTGATCCGCTCATATTAAAAATCCGTTCGTGATCTGCTAGTTCGCATACCCTGTCGGCAAAGTAGACCCAAGGCTTCTCACTCTCTCTGAGATAGCCTGTAGCCTTGTGGATATGGCATCGATGAAAGGCTTCTGACCAAGAAGCTCATGCAAGGTTTCCCGGGGCACCAAGGCACACAATGCAACAAGGAGGTGTGTTCTGAAGCCTTGAGTCACGATTGGTTCGCCCTTCATGTGGATGGCATTTCCCCAAACTTGTAGAGTCTTGTAGACTAAAGAGACGTAGTTTGCGTCATCAAGGCCAGCCCTCGCTAAATGAGCGGCTAATGTGTTAATTGCATAGCTGGAGCGTCCAATAACAGACTCCATCATGATGCTATCCCACACCGAGTGGTCAAAGCAGTACTTTGTGAGGGTATATAGCGCAGGCACTGAATCTAGGATATCCTTGCGAATATAGGCATTCTGAATGAACAGAAGGAATCGAAGCAAGATGTTCTTCCGCTCAAATCGCTTCATTTCGATCACACATCCTCGGAGAAAGCCCACATGGTCAGGCGAGAACATTGTGTCGAAGAATTGGAAAGTGGTATCTTGATTCACACTTTGAAGCGAGTGTACCAAGGAATTGACAACTTTTGGATCACACGATGCGTACACAGAGAGCAATTCGTGGCATAGATATGCAGCATAGGTGCCCAGATCCCGGCAGACCTCGGGAACATAGACCCCATTAAGCTTGTAGTCAGCCTCTCTAAGAATAGAGTAGCACTTTCCCTTGAAAAGCAACCGATCAACCTCTTTGACTTCTATGGTCAGACGGCCCGGTATTAGATGGCCTAGGAGGCCCGGCTCAAGCACTTTTCCTAGAAGCCGAGTATGGCAGTTCACAGCCAGAAGCACATCCAACAGAGTATCTGCCTTCAGACGAAGCAACATTTCAATTTTCGCTAGCAAGTTCCCTAGACCCACGGCCGAACGGAACGCTGCTGCCACAATCTCCTGCGTAGGCGCCGTCAAGTGGCGATATGTCTCTGGAACCGTGTATTTGAGTAATGCAACCACCACCTCCAACTGCTCCTTCTGGGACGGATTGCCCTGGAGGTAAGGGTGTAGAAGAATTGGGATTTCATTGGCCAGGGGCTTTTCCCGAAGCCTCGCCGCAAGCTCTCCAGCAGCAGAGCAGTCCATAGTATCTAAGGCTGGTCTAATGAGACCCATATGGAGGTGAGCATCAACACTGCGAAAGTGCAAAATACTACTACTCCATGAAATCGGCGTTTGCAAAACAAGCTGCCACCATGCAGGCGGTGCTCCGTGAGGCGCTTGACCAGTACTTTGCAACGGCCCAATTCAACTTCACTAAAGATACCTACATTACAGCTTTGCGCCAGTCGATGGAGGCTGTCTACCTCAGAAAGAGACCTTTGGTCAGTATAGATATCGAGGCGTTTGAAAGGAATCCTTCTAAAGTAACGGAGGTTGGAGTGGCCATCTACGATCCTGAAGGACAGCAGCTCCTGCTTCAGCCGACTATAAAGACACTTCACATCATCATCAGAGAGAACAAGCTGATGATCAACACGCGCTTTGTACCAAACAAGAAGTTTGAGTTCAACGGCGGCTGTTCTTATGAGCTTCTGATGATCCAGCTGCGCCAGTTTCTTACAAAGCTCTTCAACCACTACCTTGTTGACTGCAGAGGCAGTCTTGTGGGTCACAATGTGGATGGTGACATCAAGTGGATCAGAGGCATGGGAGTCAAGTTTGATAACCCTTCTGTGGTTGACACGATGCGTATATTCGGCTACTCCCGGTCCAAGGGCGCCACGCTTCGTGGAATTTTGAGAACTATGGGTATTCCACATGCCAACTTGCACAATGCCGCCAACGACGCCTACTACACTTTGCTCGCGTCGTTTGCCCTTTGTGATCCACAGCAGCGAGAACGGTTCAATTTGGATACCTATTTGACTTTGTACCCTAGCGATCTTCCGAAAAAGTTGCGTGATGAGGACAAAAGGCGTGAAAAGTTTCTGGACTTTGCGTTGTTGGAGTTACTGCAGCCCACTTTTGAGGAGTTCCGTGACTCAGCGCTGTGGTTCAACAGCAAGGTGCAAGTGACAAGTTATCCTTATGATAGAGAAGCAGCCGAGGCAGCTGCAGCTGAAGCGAAAGCAGCGAAAGAAAACGGACAAGCCGAGTTGGTAGTTGAGGTGACGGAGGAGGTGAAGGAGGACCAGCCAAGAGAAGCTCCTCCCCAGAGGCCGAAGCCTAAGCACAAGAGGTGGAAGAAATAGATGGTGCTTCCGTGATGTTTTAGAGAAGGCATTCTAGAGGACTTCGAGATGTAATTTGGACACAACAGAATGGCGAGGGCTTTTTATGGAGGAAGACCACTCGATATGGAGGAAGACCGCTCGATAGGGAAGGTTCAGAGCCTGTCTGACGGTAATACACTGAACTTGTCGAGAGACCAATTGCTCTTGACATTATATGTGAGCGATGGAAACAAAGTTCGTGACTCTCAAATCAACTTGAAGCATATTTGATAATTCAACTTTTGTCTTACTTGTTTGTGACCCAAGAAATGTCTGCTCAGGTTCATGGATGTCACTCCGGGCTCATTGGACATCAACGACTTTGCCAGTTTACCCCACCACAAACACTTGCTGCCGCAATTGACAACAACACTAGAAAATGCTTGCATAGCAAAGCAATAGATCAATAAACCCTTGTAAATAGAAAGATGATCCCTCACTAAGTGATCATCTCATATCAACGCATACGCATCATCGCATTTCGCACCCACATTATCTCAACCAACATGGCTCCAAGGTAAGTCATCCACCACAATCTTCCAGCATTTCTAACAAACCCAGCAAAGCCGCGTCAGGCTCAATTAAGAAAAGCGCCAAGAAAGCCGCTAAAGAACCCACTTTCCAGTACCCCAGGGTAGAGTGCAAGTTCAAGTTTGGTGCTCATGTTTCCGTGGCAGGAGGCGTTTCCAAGGCTGTCACCAATGCCATGAACATTGGAGCTAATTCATTTGCTCTTTTCTTGAAAAATCCAAACAGATGGGCTGCTCCCGAGGTCAAGGAGCTGGAAGTAGCGGAATTCAAGAACTTGTGTGAAAAGTACGGCTACAACCCAAGAACAGACGTGTTGCCACACGGATCGTACCTCATCAACATGGCCAATCCAGACGATGAGAAGTCGGAAAAAGCGTATCTTTCATTTGTCGACGATTTGAAGCGTTGCGAGAAGCTCGACATTGGTCTTTACAATTTCCACCCAGGATCCAGCCTTGATGGTGACCATAGAGCAGCACTCAAGAAGCTCGCTCAGAACATTAACAGGGCTATTGCGGAGACGCTGTTTGTGAAGATTGTCATCGAAAACATGGCCGGCCATGGCAACTTGATCGGATCGGATCTTCAGGATATCAAAGATGTGATCGATATGGTGGAGGACAAGTCCCGTGTGGGCGTTTGTATCGACACATGCCACTCTTTTGCTGCTGGTTACGATATCAGTGACGAGACAAAGTTTAGGGATTTCTGGGACACCTACGATAAGATCATTGGGTTTGAGTTCTTGAGCGCTATTCACTTGAACGACTCAAAGGCTCCGCTTGGAGCAAACAGAGATTTACACCAGAAGCTTGGATACGGCTTTTTGGGGCTTGAGGCGTTTAGAGTAATTGCCAATGAGCCCAGGATCCAGGGTCTTCCGGTCATTTTGGAGACGCCTGTGGGCAAGGACGATTCGGTGTATGGAGAGGAGATCAAGCTTTTGGAGTGGTTACAGGACAAGAAGCCTTCCGATGAGGAAGTTATAGAAAAACTCGAAGAGCTCAGCAAGCTTGGCGCTAAGGAACGAGCTGAACAGTTAAAGAAGTTTGAAACAAAGACAGCAAAGAAGAAGCGTGCGGCTGAAAAGGACATTTCGCTGCTTTTAGGCAAGAAAGCAAAGAAAGGGAAGACAGACGGAGAAGCGAAAGAGGAAGTAAAGGAGGAGATCAAGGAGGAGGCCAATGGGGAGCTCGAGGCTGAGCTGAAGGAGTGATGCATTGGATGGGACAATAGTAATGGAGATGGAAAAAAGGAGTTGTAGGTGGATTAATGATATCTGATGGGCACCAACGGGTTTTTACTAGTTTTCATTTTCTGGTGCCGAAGTACTATTTCCCAATTCGTGGTGAATTGGTTGCGAAACTCATAATGTAAGCCGTATATGAGATTGGTTCATCATTGAGAACTTCAATCAAAAAATTAAACAGCATCGATATTCTTTGAAAGTTCTTCAAAATTACTAAACTCTTGAAACTCCAAGTCTTTTGAGGCAAAAATTGTCCAATTGTATGTGGCTTCAATCCACATTCCTGGTTGCCCTACCTCATTCAACTCGTAAGTTCCCATGTAAAGCCCTTGTAAACTCATGACCCTCAAAAAGCCAATAGCCCTCTTAACAGCCTTCAATTCCAAAATCTACAGATCCCACCTTGTTTTCCCAAAATCCCCTAAATTCGTAGCCGTTTGGATGACGTCCACGTGACTTGCATGCGACCTCAGTAGGAAAACATCAAGGAAAAAACTGCAACTACCAACATTAAAATCTCACGAAACCCAGCCAATTGAGATGTTTGGGAGGTCCACATCAGGATTCGGCGGCTTCAGCAGCACCGCCAACAACCTGTCCTCTCCGTTCCTGTCGAACACTAACAATAATACAACGACCTCGCCGTTTGGTCAAAGTAACAACACCGGCAGTGCTTTTGGGTCGAGTTCAGGAGGTGGCCTTTTTGGCGCCAACAACAACACTGCCAACAATAATAACTCAGCTTTTGGTGGCTCGGGCACATCAGCATTTGGCTCCAATAACAACACGGCCAACACTGGTGGAAGTGCATTCGGATCCTCCAATACTGGGTTTGGATCTTCTGGCGGATCGGTATTTGGAAGCAGCAACAACAACACCACGCAAGCAAATGCCTCTCCTTTTGGAAGCAGTAGCAACACTGGAGGAGGAGCGTTCGGTAGCAGCAATACCGGTGGTGGTCTTTTTGGAAGCAGTGCCAACAAACCCTTTGGCTCCAGTTTTGGTACACCTCAAAACAACTCTGTCTCGCCATTCGGTGGAGCTGCTACTACCACTGGTTTTGGAGCTGCTGGTGCCTCCAATGACAACAATGGTACCGCTGTGAAACCATTCACTCCCTTCCTGGAAAAAGACTCCTCGGGAACCAATTTATACCATAACGTTTCGAACATGCCAGAGTACAGTAACTTCTCTTTCGATGAGTTGCGTCTCAAGGACTACGAACAGGGCAGACGCTACGGTAACGGCAATACTGGAACCGGTACAGGCTTTGGTGCGAACCAACAACAACTGGGCGGTTTTGGCTTTGGTGCCAACACAGGAAACACTGGCTCTGCTTTTGGCGGAGGCAATTCTGCCTTTGGCTCTAACAACACTGGAACTTCTGCCTTTGGCCAGAGCAATACCGGTACCTCTGCCTTTGGCCAAAGCTCTGGTGGATTTGGTCTGAACAACAACACTAGCGGTGGTCTTTTTGGCCAAAGCAACAACACAGCCAACAACAGTTCGCCATTTGGCGGTAATACTGGAACTTCTGCCTTTGGTGGTGGCTCCAGTGCTTTTGGAGGCGGTTCGTCCGCTTTCAACAAGCCTTCAGGCTTTGGCGGAGGCTCAGCTTTTGGTCAGAACAACAATAACAACACCTCAAGTGTATTTGGATCGAACAACAACCAATCTGCGTTTGGTAGCGGTAACACAGGCTCTGCGTTTGGTCAGAACAACAATAATAGCTCGCCATTTGGCGCCAGCAACAACAATGCCTTGGGTTCCGGTGGATTCGGCTCCAGCAACACTGGCGGTGGCCTCTTTGGATCCAGCAATAAACCAAGCACTGGCTTTGGTGGTGGCGGCTCGGCATTTGGTCAAAACACCAACAATAATAACACCTCCGGAGGTCTTTTCGGAGGTGGAGGCGGTTCAGCTTTTGGCAAGCCTGCCACTGGCGGAGGTCTCTTTGGATCCCAAAACAATACCAATAATCAGAGTTCCGGATTTGGTCAGTCTAATACTGGCGGAGGTCTTTTTGGCCAGAACAACCAATCATCTGGTAACACTGGAGGTGGCCTCTTTGGCAGCAACAACAACACCCAAAACAACCAAAGTAACACTGGTGGTGGTTTGTTTGGAAGCAACAACCAATCGAACAACAGCGGAGGTCTCTTTGGCAGCAATAACCAAAACAACCAATCCAGCGGTGGCGGTCTCTTTGGCTCTAAGCCCGCAGGCCAGACCGGCGGAGGTCTCTTTGGTAGCCTGAACAATACTGGATCCACTGGTTTCGGTGCCACTCAAAATAACAGCAATGCTGGGGGCTTCGGCAGCAAACCTGGTCTTGGAGGCGGTGGCGGAGGTTTGTTTGGTTCTAACAACAACGCTTCTACCGGAACCGGCGGTGGCTTGTTTGGCCTGAGCAACAACAACCAAAACACGGGAACTGGCGGAGGCCTTTTCGGTGGAGCAAACAACAATACTGCTGGTGGTGCTGCTGGCGGCTCTAATACCTCTGGCGGCCTCTTCAGCAAGCCATCCACTACTTTTGGTGGTCTGACTGGAGGCGGTTTGTTTGGCCTGAACAACAACCAACAGCAGACTAACAACAATAACACCTCTGGCGGTCTTTTCGGTGGTGGCTCTTTGCTTGGGGCCAACAGCAACAACAGCAGAACCAGAACCAAAACCAAGGCCAGCAAAGTCTTGTCAACATTGGCACTCAAAACCCATACGGAAACAACAGCTTGTTCCAGAGCATACAAGGCCCTAACCAGAATGTCAACGGACAACCTGAGGCCCCACAGGCTATCGCTGTGAACCCGCCTGCTAAGAAGCGTGTTACGCTTTTAGCTGCTCATAAGGTCTCACCACTTTTTGCTGCTAACAAGTCAGTGCCATTTACCACCAGAAGAAAGGACAGCATCACCTCTTCAGAACGCAAGGAGAACAAGAGGAAGGATTTGTTCAATGCTGATGTCGACGCAGCTATCATGTCGTCTGATATCTTTGCTCCAAAGACCAACTACAAGAAGTTGGTGTTGAACGGAAGCAGTAATGGCAGCACCAACTTGATCACATACAAGGAAAATAACAGCAGGCCGCAGCAGGTGTCATTTACTGTTGAAGGTGAGCAGAAGCAGATTGAAAACTCCGAGACGAAGCCAGAATCTATCGAGCAAGAAGAGGTCGACGAGGACGGCTACTACATGTTGCCTCCATTGTCTGAACTCAAGAAGAAGCCATTGGGAGAGTTGAGAGCAATTGAAAACTACACAGTGGGCAGAAAGCATTACGGTGAAGTCAAGTTCCTCAAGCCTGTGGACTTGTCAGCATTCAACCTCGACGAAATATGCGGAAACCTCATCGTGTTCGGACCAAAGAATGTTATTGTGTACCCTGACGACGATAAGCCCAAGGAAGGCGAGAGCTTTAACATTCCAGCTCAAGTGACGCTAGAAGGGTGCTACCCAATCAACAAGAAGACCAAGTTGTCCATCTTGGACCCCAAGGACGAGATCGTGAAGAAGCACATTGAGAAGTTGAAGTCTCTTCCGGACATGACGTTCAAGGACTACGATCCAACGAGCGGCAACTGGACGTTCACGTTTGAGCACGTCTGATGCATAGTTTATAGAAGTTTATAGGAAATCACGTTTGGGACCGACACGTTATGTAGGTGCGCATCCATCTACATCTAGAGCGCGTTTCTTCACTACCACCATGGGTGTTAAAGGTATGAAAAATAGCAGCATTATCAAAATGATAAATTCTAACAACAGGTCTCAATCAGCTTGTTAAAGAACATGCTCCAGAAGCTTTCAAGGAGCTCACCATGAAGACGCTTTTTGGCAGAAAAGTCGCCATCGATGCCTCCATGTGCCTATATCAATATCTTATTGCTGTTAGACAGCAAGATGGTCAGCAATTGACCTCTGAAGATGGAGAGACAACGTCACATTTGCTGGGAATGTTCTACAGAACCATCAGAATGGTGGAGAACGGCATGAAGCCAATGTACGTCTTTGATGGTAAGCCACCAGTGTTAAAGGGAGGCGAACTAGAGAAGAGAATGTTGAGGAAAGCCGAAGCTCAAAGCAAGCTTGAAGAGCTTAAGGAGACGGGTACTGTGGAGGAGCTCCTCAAGCACGAGAAGAGAACCGTGAGAGCTTCAAGACAACAAAGTGAGGAGGCACAAAAGCTTCTTAAACTCATGGGTATTCCTTATATGATCGCCCCCAGTGAAGCTGAGGCACAATGTGCTGCTCTAGCGAAGGGTGGAAAGGTGTTTGCTGCTGCCTCAGAGGATATGGATACTTTATGTTACGAGCCTCCCTTCCTTTTAAGACATTTGACCGTTGCTGAGGCAAGAAAGATGCCAATTGACCAAATCGAGTACCTGGAGGCGCTCAAGGGCTTGGGAATGGACCGCCTGACGTTCGTGGACTTGTGTATTTTGCTAGGATGTGACTACTGTGAGACTATCAAGGGAGTCGGTCCTGTGACCGCTTACAAGCTCATTAAGGAGCACGGTTCCTTGGAGAATATCGTCAAGTGGATCGAGGCAAACCCCGAAAAGACAAAGTACAAGATTCCTGAAAACTGGCCGTGGGCCGAGGCTAAGGAATTGTTCATGAACCCGAGATCACCCAGGTGACCAACGCTGAGGATGTCAGTGTCAAATGGGAGGAGCCCGATGTGGACGGTCTTGTCGAGTTTATGGTCCAGCAGAAGGGCTTTAACGAGGACAGAATCCGTAGTGGTGCTGAAAAGCTCAAGAAATCGTTGAAGGGTGGAACACAGGGCCGTCTCGATGGATTCTTCACCGTGGTCAAGCTGAGCCCTGCTAAACGTGCCGCCGAACCCAAGGGCAAGGGCAAAAAGAAGGCTAAGCGTTAGAGCCACAGTCAATGCTACAAAGACAGAGATACCCCAACTACAGTGGGTGCAACAAGTGTTGCCCACATCCTTAATGTGTATATTAACCAACCTACTCCTTCGAAGAGGGCTTCTTTTTCTCGGCCTCCGCCTGCTTCTCGGCCTCGATCTCCTCCACGTACTTGGTGATCTCCTCCACAGACAACTGCTCGATGGAGCCCTGAGGCCTCAACACAGTGATCTCGATGTTCTTGGCACCCGTCTGTACAACCTCTAACAAAGACTTGACCGTCAACTTGATCGTCTGCTCGTCGGTCTGGCCCTCCTCGTAGTTCTTCTCCAAAAACTCCTTGACCGTCTTGGCAGAACGACCAATAGCATGCGCCTTCCACGCATTGAACACCCCACTGGGCTCTGTCTGGTACAACTTGGGCGTGGTATCGTTCACGTCGAAGCCTGCTATCATCGTGGCGATACCAAACGGCCTGACACCGCCGGACTGAGTGTATTTCTGCTGCACTCCAGCAACGTACTTGGTCAAGTATTCAATCAGCACGGGATCCTCCAAATTCAAACGGTGGGATTGTGCCTCCACACGGGCCTTGTCGACCAAAATACGAGCATCGGCGTTCAATCCGGCAAATGTCAATACAACATGGCCGTCCACTTTACAGATCTTGGACGGGGTGATTCTAGGGTCTTGTAGCTTCAACGTGGTTCTTTTCTCACAGCCCAAAACAACACACAGAGAGCCCTTGACGCCCACGGCAGACATGCCTCTTTTCACTGCCTCGGAGGCATATTCGACCTCTGTTGGTTAGTAACATTCACTTAGCTATGGAAGCTGTAACATACGGAAAACGTGGCCATCAGGTCTGCGGTTAGTATAAATGATGTAAATTGGACATTGAAGGTTCGAACATACGAGAAAATGGATAATGCACTGTCGTAGCCACTCATTGATATAACTACTGATGAAGGTGAGTGAGTGGTTCTCAGTTCGCCTTCAGAGTCGGTACTGCAGGGCGGTGGACACAGGCGAGTATCTGGGTATGTGGATAAAGAAGGGAGACTTAAATTTTTTGACTTTTTTTTTAATAAATCAGAAAATTAACATTTATAAAGCAATAGGTTATACCAATCTTATTGAGTAACGTCTTTGGTGGCTCTATTACGGTATACCTATGGTGGATGGGTGGGTGCAAATGGCAATTCGCAGCCTAGCAAAATACACATAGTATAGGTCTGCTCACTTGTATCATCAAGCCAACTCCTTATATTTCATATAAACAACTCCCACATTAAAATATCCTCATGGCCAAAAACGTCAAACTACCGAGAGTCAGTAAAGACCACTACGCTCGAACATCCTTTCTATTCCAAGCAGCACATCTCCATCTACAGAATGGAAACCCCATACTAGCCCGATCCATGGCCAGAAACATGGACCTTGTGGCGAAACGAACGGTTCTTAAGCTTCTGCCGCATGTGAAGCGGAACTTCTGCAAAAAATGCCATTCGCTTTTGGTGCCTGGACTTTCGATGACGGTCCATCTCGAAAATCTACTGAAGAACCAGCTGGAGAAGGCTGATGTGTTGGTGGTGGAATGCAACCAATGCTACACAAGTAAGAGGTATCCCGTTGGAAAGAACCGAGACTATTTATTGTTCTGTGATCGGCCCGGCGTGAAACACGAGTAGGGCCTGCCAATATCTGGAGTATACCATAGAGACATACACGACACCTGAGTCTTGCTTCTGATTCAGAAAAGCAATAAGAGGACACTTCGGGGCAAAGTGCCAAGTCCCGCCTTCAGGGTATCCTCTTTCTGTCGACCTTTCACATCCAAAGCTCAGTACGATGACTCCCACAACTCCAAAATCTCCAGACACAGCATTATAATCCCAAAGCACATGGACCATCCATCACCCGAGGCAGTCAACAGAAATACTACCTCATTTGCATGCAAAACTCACGGTAGGACACCAATATCATCACTTTGTCACCACTCTACACTCTCTCATTACCGTCACCCATTAGAACTAAACCCTAAATAAACTTGGGCTTCTGCTGAAGGTGTCTTCTCGGAGGCTGCACCCTAGCACCCACAAAGCCGTATTTGAAGCCCACCTCGTGGGCAAAGATCTCACCGAACCCAAGCATGATTCCGTTGATGAAGGGCAAGACCAAATTTATGGCGCCCTTTTGAAGAATGCTCCAAATATTGAAACTAACGACAGTCTGGCCATTGGCATCCTTTTCTTCCTCTCGGCCGGCCTCAATGATAGTATGTGTGGTGGAAATGTCCTCGTTGTTGACGAGCTCGTCGGATGATAGCTGTGACGAGATCACAGTTACGTCATTCTCCTCCTGAAGGTCAGTCACGTCCGTCGGACGAGCGGAGGGCGAGGTGTAAACAGACATTTGGGGAGTATATGATGATGTTTCTAGTTGGTGATAATCACGAGTGGTGAGAGGATACTTTGTGCACACTGGGTGCAAAAAATGGCTACACCGGTTTTTCCTATATTATGCATTCATATAAAATTTACCTGATCTAGGTGCCCTTCTTGACTCCAACGGACTTGCCGTCCTTCAATCTTCTCTCGGTCAAAGCGGCAATGACAGCAGCTCCGACACCAGAACCGTCCTCAGCAGCAACAATAACCACAGGGTCCTCCTCGCCTTCAGCCCAGCCAAAGATGTCTCTCAAACCCTGGGCAGCTCTCTCCTTGAAGTATGGGTACTTTTCGTACACGGAACCGTCGGCGGCACAGTGAGCGCTCTTGTAGCCTCTCTTCTTGCAAATGGCAGCAATACCACAGACAGACAAACGAGCAGATCTCTCACCGAGCAACTCAGACAATCTTCTGATCACCTTTCTCTCAGCAACAGTGGTCTGGATGTTCAAATTGTTCTGGAAAAGCTCCTGGACATCAGACAAGTTCTCGAATGGGTCCTCCTCAATACGGGCTGGGAAGGAAGTGTCCATGACGAACGACTCATGCAATTTAGTCAAATCCTGACCTTCGAAGATCAACTTCTTCTCATCGGCCAACTCGAGCAAAATCAATCTCAAGAGCTCACCCAAGTAGTAACCAGAAATCATCTTCTCAAAAGACTGCTGGCCTGGTCTGGCAGACTCCTTGTCGAGAATCTTGTCGAATCTGGTTCTTGGCAACACAGCGTGCTCATTGTCGAAAGAACCGTACTCACAGTTGATGGCCATGAGCATGTCTGGGGTGACATCGTCCTCGAGTCTACCCTCCAACTTTGGAATTTCGCTGATCTTCTCGTAGTAAGCACCGTTGACACCAGTACCGAAGATAAGACCCATCTTGGCCTCAGAGTCAGTGTACATGGAGGCAACCATGGTACCAGTGGTGTCGTTGATCAAGGCGACAACCTCAATTGGGATGTTAACCTTGGCAATAGCTTCCTGCAACATAGGCACGACATTCTTGCCCTCAACACCGTCAATGTCCCAACCCTTGGTCCATCTCTGCAAGTAACCCTCAGTAATGTTGTCCTGAGAAGCAGGATAGGAGAAAGTGAAACCCAAAGGCAAGGTATGCTTGACACCATCTGGGAAGAACTCAGCGAGGAACTTGGCCAAACACTCAGCGATGAAAGTCCACAATTCTTCAGACTTGGCGGTTCTCATGTTCTTTGGCAAGGCGAACTTGGATTGGGTAGTGTCGAACTTGTGGTCACCCAAGAGCGAGACCAAGACGACTCTCAAGTTAGTTCCACCCAAGTCGATAGCCAAGTAGTCACCAGTCTCCTGACCAGTTGGGAAGTCAAGAACCCAACCGGGGATCATGGGAATGTTACCTCCCTCCTTGGACAAACCTTTGGTGAGTTCACTGACGAAGTGATCGGAAATCTTGGTTAAGGTTTCGCCGGAGACGGTGAAGAGATCTTCCATTTGGTGGATCTCGTCAAGCAACTCCTTGGACACACCCGTGAAGGTGCCTTTTCTGTGCTGTGGTGGTTTTGGACCTAATCTAACCATTATGTGTATGTGTAGTTTGTTTGGAGGCGAGCAAGCCGGAAAATCTCACCTTTATATGCGTTGAAAAATTCGGGTATCGCTCTCGGAGCTGCTCAGCGAACCTCACTGTGTGCAGACCAGCAACATGCACTAAGCAGGAAACGACTAGATCATTTTGCACGGCGACTTCAGAGCTTTCGATAAATGTATTCTTCGATTCATCTCACGCCCTTTACCGTTATTTTCCAGTCGAAATCCCCCCGGATAAACTGTCTATCAAACCCGTAGTTTTCTTGAGTTGACGCACCTCGATCGTGCGTCAGGTGGTGGTGCATCAAATTTCCCCGATTTCTTCCCCTAAGAAGACGGTTTCGGGTGACCTCACTCCGCGCCCGCCTGGGGTGCGTGTGGGGCCCCGCCTTAACTATGACCAGTACGTCTCAGATGGTCTGCGGTTGTTGCCGGGTGGCGTTGCTGTTTCGAGTTTTTCCGGCTTAGCCGCGGTGATAATACTCCGGCATCAAGTTGTTCCGGTGAAAATAGACGTTGCCGGGTAAATCAACAAAAAAAACTTTCTCGGAGGCACGCAAAACTGTCGCGTCACCTGTACTATGAACGCCCCACATGCTGAGATCATGGATTTCATGGTCCTCGGCCTCTCCCGCAAAGCCTCACCTGATAGTAGCGAGCCAAAAGGTGTCCACACACAGGCTGGAACTGCTGATGATGAGTGTCGATCCTGAAGCTTAATTGGACGGACCAAAGCTGCCACATATGAGGGGCCTGTCAGACAATAAAATAACCGTTGTCAACACGCATCATAACCGCCTAAAACGCTCAGCAAGCATGAGGCTCTGCCAATGCTAAAGATGCAAAAAGGGGCACACTTGAAAGTAAAACTCCATCAAAACCACCCTCCTTTTAGTCTTTTCCTGTATCACCAGATGGCTGGCCCGCAGCATCACCATAAGTCCTTGGTGGTGTCATCGAACTTGGCCATGCTTTTCGCTACCGCAGCCAAGTTCTGCCTGACATCATCGACATAATCATTAAGCTCGTCAAAATCTTTCGTCTCCTCGTTGGTGTTTTCCCTCTCATTGCCAAAGAAAAAATCATGCATTTTCTTCTGTTTTGCCTCATTATCCTTGCGAATAGCTTCTTCCTCCATCCGCTCTATGGGGGTTTGCTCGAGCTGTTCTTTCATTTCTTGCCGGCTCTTTTCGCTGAGTTCGTGATGCCGGCCCATCACATCTAGGAGCCGCTGCTGGGCCTCCTTCATCTGGATAAGCTTCTCGCTGAACTCCTCACTCAAGAAGGACCCTCGTTCCTGAACCTCCTGGGCCATCTTCTTGACATCGTCCAAAACGTCAATTTGTGTCCAGAGCTTGTCCAGCATGGTCACGCTGGCACGTGCCGTGGAGAGCTGGTCCACGGTTCGAAGACTCTGGTTGTCTAGGTTCAGATTGACATCTGTGGTTGTGTTGGTTTCACTTCTGTTCATGTTGCGGTATGGTTTCTGCCGTTGCAGTGTGGCAAATGACGCCATCAGCAGGACAGAATCATGGATCCCGTGGCGTGACATATTTAATATTATTTGGGTGTTCTTTAAAGTTGTAGTAGGAATGAGGGTGTGTAGGTGAGAAGTGCGATATTGGTGATACTACTGCGACCTCCACCATGGCAGTGTGGAAGAAGCTTCTATATGTGGAGCAGCCGTTTCCCGATAACTATACGCCGGCACTGTTTTTGGATCAGCTCAAACGAAATACCACTGTCTCGAAGTACCTGTTTCGAAAGCTTTATCATGACTTCAGCTTAGTGGCCTTATATGCGCTGCTCTTGTTACTAGTGAACCTTAACTTTCTGGGGATATACCTGGGTTACTGGAAAGCTCTGGTGGCTACGGCCTGTGGAACTCTTTTAGCAGGTTTGGGACTCGTGGCGCTCAATTCATACACAAATCTGTACGAGACGGTCAAGCTGAACACGGTGATTTTGCTTATGCTCTTGTTACTTTCGCCTGTGCTTCGATCTTTGACCAAATCGACCTCGTCCGACTCGATTTGGGCCCTTTCCAGTGTTCTTACTTGCCTTAACGTTGTGTGTCACGATTACGCCTTGGAAACGTCTCAAAGCTACAGGGCTGTGATTTCCACAAATCTCAGCTTCACCAACGGCATTGTGCTAGCATCACGGCTTCTGCTGTCAATGGATGCCTTCGTGTTCTTGGTGTTTGCCACCGAGGTCTGTATTCTATTCCCCATGTTCGATCTACGGCTTCGAGAGAAGCTGTACTCGGCTCACTTCAGCGTGATGCTCTTCGTTTACGGCGTAGTGGCTAGCGTCATCTACGTTATTCATGGTACCTGGTTTCTGTTGGTGTACGTTCTGGGCGTAATTTTTGTGCTGATGTGTCTTCCATGGTACTTTATGTCGTTACAGCGGTACAAGAACGAGCTCCAGGGTCCCTGGGACACCGCCAAACCGAAGATCAATTCAGCATAGGCAGGCAGCAGAGAAGGGTTTTCATCAAAGGGAGTTGAAAAGCCCGAAGGTTGATACTCATATCCTACAATACTGTCCGATCCGCCTATAACAGCTTGAAAGTTCAGACAGTCATTTCGATTTCCACGTTCCTTGCAATTGGCCTAATACGTTTAACTTGCCAAGCCATAAAATTCAAAAGCCTCGACAGCTTAGGAACAAACCGGGCCGAGTCAGTAAGCCGTCAGATTCCGCGAAACCACCGTCATCATAGTTCACACAATCTATGCCTGAACTGGACCGACTAATCCAAAAAACCGTGATGGAAAATTACGAGATTTACGCTACTGGTGCAGGAAACGAACGTCACGGCTCCTAATATATCCATATCATTGGCTTAACTAGATGGCCTTCGGGCGTGTTGCCCTTTTGGTCAGTTCCTGAACTTCAGAGAAACGGACATCTACGAGAGATTCAAGAGCCGTGATATCATCGATCGGGCCGATCCGCATTATTAGCCGGGTCCCACGAGGATTCAATGATGCTAAATACTACATTCTTAATGAGCTGACCTGTTCCCTTTTGCATCATGGTAAACTCCTATAGACCCACCTCCCGCCTACAAGGCCCTTCCTAGACTGCCTATTACCTTGAAGAACCAGAGATGCTCCCTACAAACCGAGGAGTACAACACCCTCAAAGACAATGATATTGTATACATTGTCGACGACAACTCCCTGATGAGATGGGTGGATAGAAAGCTGGGGATTGTACCCTGGACACAAACTCGTGATTCACTGGCCCTGCTTACCAGTATATGTGCCGAATGGGGCGACCAAGGCCAGGCTATCAGAGCCATTGTTGGACTTATCTCCCGAAGAGATCCAGCTTTAGTTCGACGGCAGAAGCCCTGTTGGAACTGCAAATATGGCAAGCACTCTTCTACGGCTTGTTCAGCGATACTTTGGTGACTTCATCTACGGACAGACCAAAGCGTTAAACATCGTTGTCATCTCAGATAGAGCTTTTTCCGAGGAGTTGGCCAACACGGTAGCCTGGACTGTGCAGCAACAAGAAGTATTCAAGGTGCCTGAGGAGCATTTGGGAATTCAGTTTGTCCAAGTTGGTGCATAAAATACAACAAGAAAAAACCTAAGACATCTTAGCATCATGATAGATGAAAAGAAACTCGGGATATAGTGGATATTATCCCCTGGGAGAGCGGTCACTGTAACCGGTTTACTGGTGAGTACCTAGGGAGAGCGGTGAGTAAATCTGTTCACCGACGCTTATCACCAGGAGAAGCACGAAAGCGCCCAACACGACGCTGGCGGCGTCTACTATGTGCATAAACACAATTTTTAATTTCACGAATCACGAAATATCAAAGTAAGTCGGTGTAGTGGTAAGTAGTAGTCGTGCGCGGCACACGACTTCAAGTGTTTTCAACTGAGCACTCCATAACCAACAACTTCAACAATGGCCAATCCTGCCCCGACGGATCAAAACTCGCTGGCCAATAGGCCTGCGGCAAAGGGCCAGCAGCAATTCACACAAGCTGATCTCAACCGAATTGTTATGGAGTACCTCAACAAGAAAGGGTTCCACAAGACAGAGGCCATGTTCCGTTTGGAAAGTTCCAATACGGCTACGCCTCTGGCAGGAATGCCTACTCCAGCCAGCACTTCGTACCCTGGACCGACGGAAATCTCGCTGGGCTATCCAACTGGTGGCAAGCAGACCAAGGCTGACATAGAACTTAGAGAAATGAGAGATAAGGTCGCAAGAACCGAAAGGGAATTAAGGGATTACAAGGACAAGGGCTCGTACGACCGGAAGGAGGAAGAGCTTCGGCTGTTGAAGGAAGAGGAGGAGAAACAGAAACGGGAGAACGATCCAGACATTTACGCTAGAGCGTACTCGATCCTCAGAAGCTGGGTCGAGACGTCCTTGGACTTGTACAAACCGGAGTTGTCCCGTATCTTGTACCCACTTTTCGTTCATTGTTACTTGGAGCTCGTGTCCAAGAATTTTATTAAGCACGCCAAAATATTTTACGACAATTTCAAGGACGACCACATGATCTTGCATGGATTGGAAGTGAAGCAGCTTGCAGGTATCTCTTTGCCTGATCACTTGAAGGAAGACCCGTTGGCTCAGGCTTACCGCACCAACAAGTACAGAATCTTGGTTTCCAAGACGACGATGAACCTTTTACTATATTTCCTCCACGAGAACGAGGCCGTTGGCGGTGCCGTTCTTATTCGAATCATTAACCAGTACCTCAATCCCATCATATCCACGACTAGACCAGATAAGGTCACGCAAGAGGGAGAGGCCGATCCCGCTGAGGGAATTCCAGGTTACATCACCAGCACAAACGAGATCGAGAAGTTCAACGAGCAGCCCGTTCAGCTTGGCAAGCTACCGTTGGATGAAGATACGCAAAAAGAGGTTGAGGCCGAGTTGAAGGTGAAGGATGAAACTACAGAGCCCGTGGACGGCAAGACCCTCGTGAAAGAGTTTGAAGAGCTCAAGGAACCAGACAAAGATTCACCTGCAGCAGACTCGATCCCACTACCCTTGAAGGACGCTTCAGACGTTAAAAGAATGATTCTCTCCGTGGAGGACTCCCGCTCCAAAATCAAGTTGGGTGCCCTTCAGGCCAGTGCTCCTTCTGTGTGCATGTACACTTTTCACAACACGAACAACGACATGACATGTCTTGAGTTCAACGAGGACTCCAATACCGTTGCCGCGGGATTCCAGGACAGCTTCATCAAATTGTGGAGTCTCGACGGGCGCCCTCTCAAATCGGTATTCAAGAGAGATTCGAGCAACAACGATAACACCAGACGACTTGTCGGCCACAGTGGGCCAGTGTACGGTTTATCGTTTTCTCCAGACAACAAATACTTGATCTCCTCTTCGGAAGACAAGACGGCACGTCTTTGGTCGATGGACACCTACACCGCCTTGGTTTCTTACAAGGGCCACAATCAGCCGGTTTGGGATGTCAAATTCTCCCCCTTTGGCCACTACTTTGCGACAGCCTCGCACGATCAAACGGCCCGTCTTTGGGCAACAGACCACATCTACCCATTGCGTATTTTCGCTGGTCACATTAACGACGTGGACTGCGTTGAATTCCATCCAAATTCCAACTACGTTTTCACAGGCTCCTCAGACAAGACCGCCAGAATGTGGGATGTGCAGACCGGTAACGCCGTGCGTATTTTCATGGGACACACTGGTGCTGTCAACTGTATGGCCGTTTCACCCGACGGTAGATGGGTGGCTACTGCAGGTGAAGACACTGTGATTAATATCTGGGATGCTGGTTCTGGTCGTCGCTTAAAGAGTATGAGAGGTCACGGACGTTCCTCTATTTATTCTTTGGCATTCAGTCGCGATGGTGGTGTTCTTGTCAGTGGTGCATCTGATAATACCGTTAGAGTCTGGGACGTCAAGAGAAACACTAATGACGCGGGCCCTACACCTGAGCCATTGAACGGTGAAGGCATAAACGGCAGCAGCTTGACGTCATCTTCGGGCAGCGAGGGAAAGAAGCCTGCCGAAAGAGTAAGCAGAAAGGAAATTGTCGCCACGAGCGACCACATGACGGCATACTTTACAAAAAAGACACCCGTGTATAAGGTACACTTTTCGAGAAGGAACCTTTGTCTTGCTGGAGGCTCGCTTCAGATCTAAGCATTCACGGCATTTGAGGTCGACCCACGAGGTGACGTTACAATATACAGCGCGTCCAGTGCTGGCTTGTTTCAGCCTTAGAGGCAGTATTTTTGACCGGCCCCTATCAGTTCGCAGTGTGTATCTACAATGGCTTTTGTGAGCTAAATGGCTATGTTATCACACAGCCACCCAGCAAGCACCAGCTAGGCTATGTCCAGAACAAAGTGCTACGAGGGTGGAACAATATGCAAAATAATTTCTGAAACAATCAAAATTATGCCAGTGATGGATATCGTTCGGGCAGTTTGCCGTTGCAGTCTTGCGACATAGTCGGCAAAACGACAGTTCGCACTTGGTCCCATTTGCAGCAGGGTCCAAGGTACACCACCTACAAAATAGGAAGGTCGCCAGGAACAACTCATTCACGGTGCATAGGTGGTCAGGGGTGCAGGTTTTGACAGGCAGTGCAGTTCCCACTCGCGTTTGCGGAATGGCTGCAAAGCCATCAAGGTGTGCAAAACACCTCCATAGAAGTGCCCACCACTGCCTCTGAGGCTATACGGTCTTTGGGTATAAATACAGAGGGAAACGAGACCAGAGGAAGCAGAAAGCACAAACTTACAAACTCAATCAAAAAGAAAAATGCAATTCTCCCACATTCTTGCCTTGGCCTCTGTTTTGGCCTTCACCAATGCTATCTCCGGCGAGGGCGCCGGTGGAGGTGACTCTTCCAGCGGCGGCTCCAGCGGTGGTTCTGGTGACTCTTCCAGCGGCGGTTCCAGCGGTGGTTCTGGTGACTCTTCCAGCGGCGGCTCCAGCGGCGGCTCCAGCGGTGGATCCAGTGGCGGATCCAGTGAGGGCGGTTCCAGTGGCTCTTCTGGTTCTTCCGGTGACTCTTCTTCTGGTGGTTCCTCTGGTGGTTCCTCCGGTGGTGACTCGTCCAGCGGTTCCTCTGGTTCCTCTGGCTCTTCTGGTGGACTCGCTGGCTTGGGTTCTTCCGGATCTTCTGAGTCTGCTTCGCCATCTGGCTCCTCCGGTTCTTCCGGCAGCCTGGCTAGCGGCATTGCTGGCTCTGCCGCCTCTGACTCCTCCGACTCCTCGTCTTCTGGCTCCTCCGGTTCTTCTGGATCTTCCGGTTCCCTGAGCAAGTCTGGCTCTTCTGACGCTTCTGCCAATCCTTCCGCTTCTGCCAGTGCTGCTGCTGGTGGCAAGACCGCTGGCGGTGCTGTGGCTGTGGCTGCCATTGTGGGCAACTTGTTGCTCTAAGTTATTAAATAGATGTAATGAACATCGAGAAGAATCAAGAGTAGGACCTACACTGTCGAAACGCTAAAGGCAGTAAGCACATGAGAGCCCCATAGCGATGCAGATCCTGACGATCCTTTCGTTTATGGGACCATCAACTCTAGAATCACCACCTTCTATCTATGTAACGTTACAGCAAATACGGCCATTTCAACAATCACATTATTGTCTTTGTATATGCACCTGCTTGGAAAAAACGCTCAACCCAAGACGCAAAAGTCTTCTTCCACCAAATCACACTATTTCCCCACAAATCCCAAAAAGCCATAAAACACCATCCTTTCAGCCATATCCCATCTATAATAGGAAATTCCACTTAATCAGATGAAGTTTACAAAAAAAGAAAAAAACATCTAAGCTCTCACACGGATATGGCTCACATACAGCCTCGTCTATACTTGGTAAGACAGGAGGGCGTCTGACAGGAAACCCCTAACCGTTAGAGGAAGTGGGAGACGCAAACGGTGATTGGTCAATCCGAATGACGAATGGACGAAATCTGATAAAAATAAAACGAGGAGCAATCATCCACAAAAAAAAAAAAAAAAAAGCTATCCTCGCTACGGCTAAAGAGGGAAGAGGGCAATTCGATTATCAGCCTAGGTGGGGCTCAGTGGAAAGGCGGTATCAGCAAAAGCGGCTAAATCATGGAGTACGACCCTTCGGCGATTCCTTTGCATACTTCCACGACAACTCTCCAGTAAGCAAAATGAATCATTTTTGTACGCAGAAACAATTGTTTTTCTTCACTGTACCTGTAAGTGCTCAGGACCACTGGGTTTGTATTTTTACGGCTGTACTGCCGAGGCTGTTTTTTCTTCACTTTCCCCACATTTCTTGCGTTTACCGTTTGTGCACACGACTGGTCCCTTTAAGCGGGATATCGGCGCAGATCCATCCATATCTTTGTGACACAGATTGAAGATTTTTTTTTTTTCGCAACCGTGAATGCCCCCTCTCTTTCGCACCTCTTTCTCTTTTTTTCTCTGTATGGCGATCTGCTCAATGCATAGCGCATGCCTAATAGAGAAGTGGATACTGCACACAACGTACCCTCAGCTGTGATCTTGCCTGTTTGGGCAAATTGATGGATCCCATTCTGTCGTTCGGCACAGATCATACCTTGCCTGTTGGCGTCACATTGCCTCTCCAGAAAAATCCTCTAGACGCAGAGCTTCCCCTCAACGACATATAAATACGAGCCGACCCGCCCGGTCTTCGCCACCAACAACCTACCTTTTTTTGTTCCCAAATCCTCCACTTTTCGTCCACTTATCACAATGAAGATTGCATCCCTTGCCAGCGTGCTCGCCCTTGCTGCCTCCGGTGTCAAAGCCGCCAACTCTGACGATGCTGAGTTCTTGACCAAGTTGGTCTCTGACTACGACTCCCACAAGACGCAGTATCTTGCTTTCGCTAAAACTGCTTCTGCTCCATCTGAACTCACAGAGTTGGCCACTCAGGTTGCCACTTACAAGGACGACTCATACACGACGCTCTTGGACAACTCGGACTACGACATCTCTGCCTTGAAGGACTTCGCCACCGAGTTGCCTTGGTACTCCAGAATCAAGGGCTCTGGCTCCTCTGGCTCTAGCTCCGAGTCTGGTTCTTCCGACAGCTCCAAATCTACCAGCGCTGGCGGAGCCGGCTCTGCCATGGTTGCACCTGTGGGAGCTGCTCTCGGTGCTTTTGCTCTCGCCTTGTTGTAAATTAGTTGTATACCCAGAAAATGCATTTGAAGACGTTGAAACTATTGTTGTAGCTAGTGGCTGTTGGCTGCAGCGGACTCTGGCGCCGTCATGAACAAGAGAAGATGCTTTAGGTTCCACAAAAGGTTATCAATGCCTTCGGAAGGCAGTGTTAGCCGCTTTGCTTTGTGGTCGAAAAGCTGTGAGTAAAGATTGGAAGCAGCGTCGATCAACGTGACCAAGTTCTTGTTAAGAAGATGTAGGCCCTGCTCGAACTTGATATTTTTAAGCTGCGTTCGGCGCCCGTTGGAATCCACCACTTTTTCACTGTGCCTTGCATCAAAAAATAACGGGTACGTCACTTTGACAGATTTTCTCGTGCTGTCTGCAAGGTGGTCCACCACTGTGCTGCGACTGCCCAAGTACTTCATAGCGTAGTTAAGCAGCACCCCTAGTATATCAGCAAGAATGAGCATTAAGGCAACAATGTACGAGAGCCCTGCATTGATTCTGTCAACTGACGTCGGGAGGTCTGGGACTTGTGCCTTCAGTGTATCGTAGCAGGTGTTGAGAAGCTCTTTGGTCGAGCTGGGGAAGTCGATTCCCAATATTGAGAACCTCTCCTCACCCACAGATTCTATAAGGAAACACCGTGAGATAATATCTCCCATGGCTCTCAAAGACAGCACAATTTCTGGATTGACAGCAGCGCCGAGCAGCTCGTGGATCGGGTCGATCTGCGATGTGACGTATTCGAGTTGGCCCTCACAGAGATCCTTGAAAGGAGGGAAGTGATCCTCTAATGCTCGCTGAAGATTTCCTATAAGCACTTTGCGTTCGTAAACTTTGGAGCTCAACGTATCGTTGTTATTTCGTTGTTTCGTGATGTATCGGTGCAAAGTGTGGATTCGAAACTTAAGGGCCCTGGATTCCTCTGGATCGTGCTCAGATACCTTCCCCTTAACAGAATCCAAAACCGAGTCAATTTGGTTCAGAAGCTTCATATTCAGCAATGTCAATTCCTTGACGCCCGTATCTAGACTAGTCAAAAGGCGTATGTCGTCCACATTGTAGGACATCTTGGGTACATTTCTGCCTCTAGTCAGGGAGGCTCTCCGGTGAGCTTCCATTATGCTTTTGTTGTTGATGTTCTCAGGCAATGTGTATTCACGCTCGTCGAAACACCAAATGATGCTGTTTTCCTTCAAGTCCTCGTCGTCTAACTCTCTAGACGGCCTTCGAAGCAATGCCAATCTTCGTAGATCCACCACTGCTTCAAAGTGGAGTGTCCAAGAGTCAAGTTTTTGCCATAGCCTAACCACGACATGGTATTGCTGCAGCGGGAGACGCGGTAGCGTCACTTTGCCAAACGAAAGACTAGAAGTCGTGGTGACTGTTTCGCTAACATATAGCGGCTCCATTTTTGGAGTATGCAACGAGAAAAAAACACAGCGGGCCTGCCCTGTGGTTTCCTCATGGAAGAAATCATGAAATCCCACAAGAGTGAGGTCTTTTAGCGAGAACAGCACTGCCATTGGCTCATTAGAGGTTGATATGCGTAGCACGTCGGTTGATAAGGTAGTAGTTGCTAACTATGGGTGCACGGGTGTGGGACTCGTGGAAGCTGTTCCACGGTTTTGAGCAACAGGGGGACGATGTTTTCCAAATTTAATCACTTTGCGGTCTTGAGGCCATGAAGATGATTCTGATACAGGTAAATCTTTGAAGACCACTGGCTCGGTTGAGTTATTCGGCTAATCGGCTTGAACCAGAGGAGTAACCCTCATTCAATGAAAATCAGCCTATAGGTTTTCAAATTCTCTTTTATTGACAAATGGTCATATTCATCTTACTATTCCAAACTGTAAATACAACATCCTCCTTCTACAAAATCATTTCCAGGTTGCCGTCTAGAAAAGGTGGGGCTGTATTTGGCTGCGAAATCGCGATCACTACATCATCCTTCTACACCAGCGATTCATAACTATCACCACTACCGAACATCTTCTTGTTCGGCACCTTTCCTTTTGAACCCACTTCATCAAACAACCTCCATCCAATCATACTTCTAAAATCCTAAATCACTAATCCCCTCGCGGAAATGCCGAACTACGTCTTCAGCCTTGCCCACTTCTGTGAGATCCACGGGTCCTCCATCGTCATTTGCACACAACAGAACGATCTGGACCTTATCAACTCCAGCGCACTGAAACTACTGTCCTGTGCACTGTGTGAACTAGTTCTACCGAACGATGCTGTGAATTTGGTCAGTCTGACCAACAACGGGGAAAAGTACGTTTCTACAAGGTACCCGCTGTCACAGAATGTGTACACGGCGTACGTGAAACTTGTAATGAAGCTGTTGTCTGTGGAGACATCGGCGGATTCGCTGAAACCCGTTTTCTTTGGTGACGTGGCAAACGGGTTTTGCATGAGCAGGGTGTTTCGAGTGCAAGACGTCAATTCAAGAGGAGGCGAGCGAAAGTACGCTTTGGTGATGGGGTGTGACGAGGAGCTGCATCTTCTACGAAACTGGGATATCGTCAGCACGTATATGGCTGAAATCATCCTGGCAATACAGCGTCAGGTGGAGAAGCATTTGGCAGAGGAGGCCGAGCAGCTGAACAACGTGGACAACGAGCGCTACTTGCGGCGGTCGAAAATACGACCCAAGTCGCTTGTGGAGTTGACCAATGATACGCAGATCTTCGTCAGATTCCATCTCTGGGCGATCGAGTTGCTCAGAGACGTCTTGAGCTAGGGGGTGACACGCTGGTGTGATTTGAAAGACAGCTCTACAACGAAAGGTGGACATTGGGGAAGAGTGTTTGCCCAGAGGATGCGGGAGTCTCGTCAATCGTACGACAAGCGCTTCTGAAGCCCGACTTTGAGATGATCAGACAAAACTGGCACGTCACCAGTGACAAATATGAACATATCTCTCGAACGAAATCATTTGTCGGTCTTGGACTGCCCATAGCTGGCGATTGAAGAAGTTCGATAGCCCATAGGAGCGCGATCCTGGCTTCTCTGATACCTTGACAAGACCCACACATACGTAACGAAATGTAATGACACAAATCAGTATTCTTCTAATTAACAGGATGTAGGCCGAAAGAAATTGGAGGAAACTTTCCGTCCAAAAACGCTCCCACACCTTTATCTTAACTACTAGTCGTGTGCGCATAGTTGCAAAACATCACCAACTACATGTTCTTCAGGTACGTCACGCAAATATCTAAGAAAGCAACCGTAAGGCTTCGAACAGGGGTACTAGCTGTATTGGGTATGCCTTACCTACCTTCGGCCATAGTAGCTTTGTTGTCGATCATTTGCATTTCTGGTGTTCTTACTGGTTCGTTCAGCAGAGAGTACCCCAGATCATACACCACTATTGATATGAAGGAATATTTGGCTGATCGTAGTCCTCTCATTGGACAATCTTTTATTCCGTGGCCACTTATAGGCGAAAGTGAGCTCAGCAGACAGTATAAAGAGCTTTCTATAGAGTACGATCCACGTCTTCTTCCAGCTCTTTGGCTTGGTGAGATCCTCAAACTTATAGATGAAGGAAAGTCCATTGAGAGCTTGGAACTACCATTCAAGTGGGTGTCGGCTTTAGATTTGCAGTCGAGTCTACAAGCTACAGATATTGCGTCGGTGGAAGATTGTACAGCGTTTCAGTATTCATTGGGTATGAAACAGGCAGAAGGGATATGTGAGCTGATTGAGCTGCCTGACGGGCTTCCCAACTTTAAAATTATGGGCCCCACAGATGTACCTCTTTCGGAGACAGCCAGGACTTATATCGGTGCCAATTATCTATTACACACCTTGGAAATACCGAAACGAGCCGTATTTCTTGGAGCAGGTCTCCAGAAAAATATACTGCTTGCCGTTTCATTGGTAAGCGATACCAAACGACCGTATTACGAGAAATCGGATATCGTCTCGTTGGTGAAGCGTGTCGGCGGCGAGCAACAAATACTGCTTAGTGAACAAGCATTGAAGATAGGCAGACTCAGCGATGCCATTCTCGATCACATTCGGCTTCCCAACGCACCTAATTGTTCAAATCTCAGCGCTCCTGAATTTCTTGTTCCCTCTATGGGCGATCTTGATTCCACTTTGAGGGACAACATCGAATCAGCACACCCAGAGCAGAAATACTTCCATGAAGCCAGTCTTTTTGGAAGTGGCAAGGGTTTCCATTACGACTGGCGATTCTTCAAAAGAAGCAACTACTCCCCTTATGAAAGAACAGCAATCTTGCAACGTCTAACGAGAGCCTGGCTCAGGTTTACCAAAGAAATCGGACTGAAAGCATGGCTTGCTCACGGCACACTCCTAGGCTGGTACTGGAATGGTCTCAACATGCCATGGGATGAGGATCTCGATGTTCAAACCACGATGAAGAGCCTTCTTGATCTTGCAAAAGACTATAACCAGTCGGTGGTCATCGATCTCACGGATATTGAGCCCACTGGTCACATGTATTTCGTGGATGTCAATCCCCATTTTCTTCAGCGAGAGCGAGGCAATGGTGCTAACGTCATTGATGCCCGTTTCATAGACATGTCATCAGGTCTATATGTTGACATTACTGGTCTAGCTGTGTCTGACGACCTTGAAGCCGTGCAAAATTTACCCGGATCAAAGGAACACTCTCGGCTTCATAAAATCGTCGATCCCGATTACGAGGAAACCGCGATGCTGTTCGATTTTGTTGAAGGGCTTCGAGAGTCCACAGAGCTGAGGCTAAGGGAACTGGAGACAGAGCAGTGGAATGCTGGCCTTCTATACAACTGCAAAGACGACCACTTTTTCCTCCTTGACGAACTAGAACCGGAGAAGACGTACTTCGAAGGAGAAGAAGCGATTGTTCCGTCACAGTTCATGAAGATCCTCAATCGTGAATACTTCAGAGGAACCCGAGCATTACAACATCAAGACTGGTGGTTTTCGCATACCTTTGGGCTCTGGCTTCCGAGAGAGGACTGTGATAAAAGCGTTCCTGGCTGCAAGAAGGAGGATTGGATTTTGGAGGAAATGTATACTCGGCCTTATCGACATTCGCCCAAGAACCGCACGATCGATGGACGTGGTGTTCCAAAAATAGATCCATGGATGTTGGAACGTAATGGGAGATTATCGGCTATGTCAAAGGAAGCATGGAATCAAGAGTGGGTACACTAAAACACTTTATCAGTCCAACACTCGGGTCAATGTCTGTAATCCTTTCATTCAAAAGCAGCTCAACCCCTGGTCTATACTTCCGAGTAACACACATTCTATTGATTTCCTTAATCGTTTGACTCCTCGACCTTCGTGAGGGCATTTCTTCCGCCTTTGCTCAAATCAACACCCCATCGGCTCAATGGCCACAACACCAGCACCACTTTCCCCACCACAAGGCCCAGACTCACAGGCCCAAAAGTATTAGAGTCTATAGAGTGAAATGCATTGTCTCCCTCCACCCACAAGTGGTTTCTAGGTACCACTGTAGGCTTCTGTCTGGGGTATTCCGCTCTCGGACTGATCGTGTCTCCCTGGACCCCAACGATTCTCTTGGTGAGAAGTTTTTCCGGGTTCAGCGGCAGCCGGAGCATCACGATATCGCCTCGGCTGAGCAGAGACCCATTGGCAGCCATGAACTTTCGAACTAGCACAATGTCTTTGGCTAAAGTTTCTGTACCTGGATTGAACGTTGGCGTCATAGACATGCCTTGAATTCGGCAAGGCTGGAAGCCGTAGTCCACAGCAGCATAAAGCACGGGAAACCACAGGAGCGTGACTAGCGCCGTTTTTATATGTGGATGCATTAACTGAGAGTTGGAATAGTGCGACTGGAAATTTCGAGATGTAGGTGAGGAGGAAGAGTCACAAAGGTGGGGTGGGGGTGGTGGAATGTTTTATGTGTTTACAAGGGGCCTTGAGCGAGTGGAAAATTTGACTTATCGATTTTTTTTTTTTTTTTTTCGATTTTTGAGTGGGTTATGTTAAATGGTGGTATGGCTAAGTTCGTAATGGCTGCGAATCTCTATAGTAGTAGATGGAGATGTGAGATGTGACAGTAGGGGATTAGGAGGGGCAAGCGTAAAGGTAATTTAATTATTTGAAATTGACGATTGTGGATTCTGTGTGATTAATGAAGCACAGTGGCTTTTGGGTTAGGTACTGCTCATGCCAGTTGACACATCAAAATGGCAGTAGATGAGACCACGGTTGAAGAAAGAACACAATTAAAGAGAATTAAGCAACATTCACTTGTTTAATTCAAGGTAGACGTCAATTTTCCGTTCGGTGTGGATGCGGTGCTTTCAACAATTTACATTGGGTCACTCGGTTAATTATACTGCCATACATTGGCCATCAACGTCAAGACAAGAATGGAACCATTAGCCAGTGTACACAAAGAAAGAAAGCATTTTTTAGAAAGTATTTTTTATTTCTTTTTGCACTTCTGGAAGTTGCCATATTATGCCAACTGCAGCTGCTATCATCGTACCTGTGCATGCAATAGAGAGCTAACGAGTTATCAAAGCAACCCATTTTTATTTCAATCAGAAAGAATGCAGATTTTGAAAGTCTGGTCAATCTCCAGCTTTCATTAAACCTACTTATCTGGCATTAGGAAATGACCTCCAACATCGCTTCTGCGTGTCTGATTGGCTCACTGATAAGCCATGGACCATGTGCCCCGCTACCAACACCACAAAATCCACGAAATGAGCTATATCCTAAAAATTTTCCAAAACACTGTCCTCGTATTTCCAACTTTCAATCTTCTAAAGATTTCCACCACTTTCTCCCAACCCTTCACCAAGACACCTAATCTGGCTGCGAAACTTCTCACCTTTCATCTGGCTGCGAACTACACACTCTTCTTATCATGTCAGGACTATTAGACCAGGCCATGGTGGAGGACATTGCCCGCCATTGTCCGGGTGAGTTTCTTGCGTTCCACAAGTGTATGGCCAAGCCGCCATCGGAAGCTGACTGTGTGGTGGAGCAGATGGCCTTGACCAAGTGTGTGAAGAGCAAAGTGCCTCTTTTCCAGCAGATCCAGAACACCTGTGCTGGCAAGCTCCAGGCGTACGAGGCGTGCTTGAAGCTGAACAACAGTAACCAGAAGAAGTGCCAGGCTGATCTCCAGTCGCTTAGGGAATGTGCCCTGGGTGTTGTGGGAAAGTAACTAGCTGAATGTACGGATAGACAAGCGGGCTGTAGCCGCTGGAGCCAATGGATTTCGGGAGAACGGAAGGGACTGGGTTATTCCAGAGAATAGATGGAAGGTTGAAGAGAGGATGAGAAGTCTACAGTGGGATATTGTTCACTGATGGATTGAAACCAAGTCAATTGGGACCGACATGAGTGGCTGGATAAGATGTGTTTCGAATCATTACCGTGCTACAATTGGCCACCTTCATTCAACAGTGAAGGCTTTTTCTACACGCTGCCCAACTAAGATGTCATTGACTCATTTCTGTTCTTTTGATTCCTATTTGCAGCCAAGGCGTTGCACTACAACTCATATCTTTTCTCCGACACGCTCTGGTGTCGGGAGCCTGGCTTTCCACATCCATCTCCCTCCCCAATTCTAACTTTCATGATATTTCATCCTCTTTCCTGTAGTGCCAAATTGGCACGAGCCCGATCGACTCAAAAGCTGATCAGACAATCAAAGGTAGTAATATACCCTTCTGATCAACCCTTTCTGGCCAAGTACTTCTGTGGCACATTGTGGAGCTTCACGGGACTGGCAAAGTTCTCAGCGAGCTTCCTGACATTTGGATCGTCGCCGTGGGTACCCTCGATCTCGTGGGCATGGTGCAAGAGCTCGTGTTCAATGTCCTCCTTGTGCTTGATGTGCACATCTGGATCCTGGTCCTTGTGGTACTTGTTCCAGTGATGGTTCTCGTACTCAGACTCAAAGTCCATATGGTGGCCAGGACCATAGCCGAAATCAGGCAACTCCTCCTTTCTTTGCACGAATTCTTTCCACTCCTCCAACGTGATGGTGCCATCGTGGTTGCGGTCCAAAAGGCCCATGACGATATTACTGACCTGAGCTTTAGCTTCAGGCGAAACTTTCTCTTCCTGTGCATGCTCTCCCATTCCACTGCCATCACCAACAACCTCTTCACGAGTCAATCCGTAGACGTACAAAACGTCGTCCACCGTCCAGTAGCCCTTGTTCTGGAGATCATGCATTTTGAAGAAACTCACCGCATCGAAACCGTCAACGTGGTGTTCTTCCTTCATGTGCCACTCCTGCCAGGTCATGCCTTGTGGCTTCACGGGCACCTCATGGGAACCGTGGGCAAATACTGTGCTTAATAGAAGAAAAACGGAAGCAAGCATGGTGTTGAATGAAGAATGAAATCGGGCTTCTCAGCATAGTCCAATGCAGGTCACGTGAATTCAAAACAAACTTGCAATGACGAAAGATCTGGTGGGGTAGTTGGAGTGGAAATGATGTGTAAGAAATGACTTGAAAATCCTGAAAATTGAAAAGGCTTTTTTGTTCTATTTATTGTTTGACTTGCGATCTGGATTCTGGCGAGAACGCTCGTCTAAATCACCATGCAATCAAAATTCCAGCAAAGCAAAAATCTTCAGATTTAAGAAAAGAAATCGAAATCTGCTCGTCTCAATCTCAATGATCGTCCTGATTATGATGATCAATTCATGTTGTGGGTCCGGAATAGACTAGACATCTGGGTGCGAAACACCTACAATCAGACAGACGACCAATCAAGCGCTATATCCTTCTTACAATAATTAGGATAATCCTATAGATCCTCTCTATCACCTTTACTCAAATTAGCGCCTCCATTAGCCTCCCCGGTTTTAAAAAGTGCACGTGACATTCTCCACTAGTCTGATTCATCAAGTGCACGGGTACCTACTACTTCAACATGTCCCAGACTACAAACCCCAATATGCCTGTGAAGGCAGCCGAAGCACGTGTCGGTAGGGAAAACCAACGCTATAATCCCGAAAATGGTGCCCGAATGATCGCAGGTTGTATCTGTCTTGAACAATCGAAGGAAAAGTGTATTATGATTTCATCGTCAGCTCACAAGGGCCAATGGGTGTTTCCCAAAGGAGGAATTGAACTAGACGAAGGAGACGACTTTATCATTAGTGCTGTTCGTGAAACCTGGGAGGAAGCAGGCTGCGAAGGTCGAATCCTCAAGAAGTTGCCTATTGTGTACGATACTAGAGGTGCCAAAGCACCTGTTTTGGAGCAGGGCGAAGACTTTGATCCACACAAGGTTATTCCAAAGCTGGAGTTTCACTTTTACGAGATGTTGGTTGAGCAGCTCAGCCCAGAATGGCCAGAAAGCAGCAAAAGAGAACGTAGATGGTGCACGTACAGCGAAGCCAAGCACGAGCTCCTCAAGGGAAAGAGGGCTGAATTGGTCACGGCGCTTGACGCCTCGTGCATTGTCAAAGATAGCGACGAATTTTAAATCCCCAAAGTTTCGTTTATTTGAAAAAACTGCCCATCATGTTGGCGAGCATGTTTCCTCCGCCTGAGGTGTTGCCCAAGTTCAAGTTGAAGTAGAAGCGACCAAGATAGTCGACAGGGTTAACAAGACCCAGCTGGCTGATCAATGGTTTATAGTTGCCGTACAACTTCATGAACTTGTCGCCAGCGTCGGACTTGTCGAGGGTGGCAGCCAACAACTGCAAGAAGTTCAAAAGTTTGGAGCTCTCAAAGAAGAACAACTTTTGGCCTTCCTCCTCTAGCACCTCGACCTTCTCCTTCTCCGCACCAAGGTACCGAGCGAGGAAGAGATTCACTGCTGTGTGAACAAACTTCACATTCTTTAGATATGCGTAATTGACAACGGCTCTGCTCAAGTAGATGCCAGGATCGCCACCCAGCGTTTCGAACCACTTGTACAAGAAGTCAATGTAAACAGGCAAGGACTCGTAGGTGCCCAATACAAGGTGTAACTCGGCCACAGAGAAGAACTTGTGCTTGTCTTCCTCAGAAAGCTGGGATGCAGCGGCGTGAAGCAACTTAACGCCAAATACGTGATGCAAACTGGAATCGCCGAAAATCAGCTTCGTTTCGGCGTAGTCGATGGACCACTGTAGAGCACGTTTGGACAAATCGCCCAAAGCTGGGTCTGTGTCTGGAAGCAAGGAGATCAACTCAATGATCTTGTTTTTCGTCTCCTTGGTACATGGCGTGGCACTCTCCTCGTAAACAGAAATCAAGTACACGATAAGATCGCCAGCTGAAGCGTACTCCTTGTTCTTTGCCAATATCGTCAGTCCCTGGTACAACAAGTCAATGGCATTGGTGTACTGCTTGGATTTGACGTATCTGTTTGTGATGGTTCTGAGGGTCTGGTGGGCCTCATAAAAGTCCTTGTTGTCGATTCTCTGTTGGAATCTGGCGATGGTTTTTTGTAGCTTGTCAGACATGAAGGTGTTGGTTGAGGTAATTTTTTGTCGCACACATGAGAGTGTTGATATATGGGGTGAAGTGGAGGTCGGGCAGGGATGATCTTTTCATTTTTATGACGATTGTGAGTGATAGATTTAATTACTTTCTCAAAATTCAAGAAGATCCCATCTTTTGAAATATCCCTTAGACGGTAGTGTTGTTCATTTGAAGGTAGGCTATTCCATTTGGCTGCGAAAAGCATGTGGACCACTTGGATCAGTTCTGACATGGAGGCTGGATCAAGATCCAATATACGGAGCTACAATTAAATATTTTTCTTCGATTCGTATCATTTCATTAAGACTAGCTCCATCTTAGGGACTACCAATTCCTGATGGAGCTTCTGACCTGTCGTAGAAGCGAAGCTGTCTTGACCATACTCACTGGATCTTGATTCTTTTTCTTCACCGTAACATGGACAGCGCTGGTAGAGCAATCTTCAATCAATACATTCAAACGCCTTCTGGCAGAGACTCGTGGCATCCATGAATACGCATGTATAATGGATGGGTTGTTGAGAATGATAGTGGCTGGATTGCCAAATTTGATGGTACGCTCTCGGGACATGACAAAGGAAAAATCGAGCCCCAAGACCTCCACAGCTTTCAAGGAGCCTTTGCACTTCTCCATGAGCATGAAAAACATGTGTCCGAGACTGTGATGCTTTCGTTGTCTTCGCTGGTACTTTTTCACACGTTTTTCTGACGAGAACTGCCTCTCATAGTCACCAATGTTCTTGGGCTTCTCTTTTCGGAAGTGAACAAATTCTTATATGGAACATTGACTTTTGGTTTCTTGGAGGAGATTCTGAGCACCTCCAATCTAGGGAAATCTGCCTCGCTGATTTTCTGCTCCAATTCACGTTCCCAGCAAAATACCTCCTTTTTTCTAAACAGCCTGTGGTTGTAAATGACAGAAAGGGAGCAGAGCTCGGGATATCTGGAAGTTGGCAAAGGAAGGATAGATCCAAGGCCTCAATAGTCAAGAACCGCAACCTGACAAGACTCTCCTGAGGAAGATAAAATTTGGTGAATCGGTAAATCTGAAGGTCACGCACAAGTGAACAATCGAAATCATTGAAGCTTTCTTTTTTTCCCAGCCACTCATATCTTCCTCCTGACTTTTCTGTTAATACGACAGGGAGCGACGTATAGAGAAAGATGGAGAAGTGCTTGTTTAGGTGCTTGCAAGTCAGGCGGAGATTGTGAAGCAGAGTTAGCTCCATTTCGTCCTCAAGGATGAAATACCCGATCCTGTCAAGGATGCAATCGGGCAATTCGACGAACTTCATTGTAGTAGGTTTGTGAAATGGCTGCGAAAACTACAGAGGAGGTGTATTTACGAGAAAGTCTGTGCATCACAAAAATGGAACAGCGAGTGTGAAAAAATAATTTCATGCAAATAAAATTCATGATCTAGTCATCAGAATACTCAGGAAAGAACGAAAAATGCAACGTGCTGCTTGAAGCTGCACTGGTAGCTATATCCGGAACCTGTTTCACCTCCTTGGTGGTATTTGTGAGATGTCATTTTCACGGAAGCCGAATTTTACAACATCATCAATAGTAAGCACACCTTGAATCTTACTAATAAAAGATCAATCCAATCCCTTTATTTTCCATCCTGCTTCGGTGACTTCCTGGGTCTCTCGGAGTCAGTCGGCCCTGCATACACGCACCCATAAACCGCCGGGGCCAACCGTCTTCAAGTATAATCTACTTCTCATCTCCAGAAATCCACCATGAGACAGTCGGTTGCCTTGTTGAAGCACGTTCCCCTCATAAAGTTTGTCGGTGGCCCTCACCCACACGGTATGTGAATTCTTGATATTTTCATTCAATTTGTACTAACTCCTAGCTGCTCAGTCTAGCAAACCACAACCCCACCCTTGTGCTCCAAACGGCAGATTGCCTCAGGGAGGCAGCTCAAGCGGATCTGCTCCACTCAAGCCTATTGAGCTTAAGGAGGGCGAGGTTCTTTTGAGATGTGAGTTGTCAAAGAGATTCAGATACCTGCCTCCAAGTGCTTCGGAGGTTGAGCAGATCGACAGTGGTGGAGCCGAGCTTGTCTACTAGACGAAGCAATGCATAGTAATAAACAATAGAAAGGAAGTGATGTAGAGCAGGATTTGGTTGGTGAGGAGGTGATTGAGCTCATTAGATATGGTTGAAGCTGATTGGACCATGTATATAACATGGATGGGAAGAGGTTTGCACGACTTTGGCATGATTGATTGGTTTTGAAAGACCCTGGATTTTGAATGGATTTGGAAGGGACCCCAGTCCGATACATCCGTTGCGAGTGTAGTGTTGGAACATCGGCTCACCACAATTGCATATCTCGGTTATTGATTTTAACGGATCGAGAGGAGGTATTTTTCAGATTCTTGAATCGCAATTCGACTAACTCCATTTCTTTGCTGGCCATTTCTTTTCCTGAAGAATCTACTATCTTGTCATTGAGCCCACCGAGCTACTCACTACTAAAAGTGGATCATTGACATTACCTAACGAAACGAATGTACCAGACAAGATGCGTCGACTGAAAGCAATCATTCAATTTACTGTTATAAATCCTATTTCCTACACATCTGTCCACTCTCTTTCCACTTGCTCTCTATGGCATGTTTCGCAGCAAACGATCCAGATCAAAGGATGCAATTCAAGCCCTAACAGTCAATGTTACAGCCTTTATAGAAATTAAGACCCAAAATTTTCCAATCAAATAATTGTATCTGCCTACTTCCTTACGAAACAGCTCCTACGCTATTGTCGGAGGTACGGGTGCGGTCTGGCGATTATGCCTCGCCACTCTCAACTACAACTATATAGTACTTCTCAACCAACTTATCATGAACCACGATCCGTTTGCCTGGGGCAGACCACGTGACGAAGTCTACGGCGCCTACAACCATGCTATAGCCTCTGCTGGCGTCAAGGAGGCATCCGATATCCCAACGACACACACTCAACAACCGATTATCACTGGTACATCTGTTTTGGGGCTCAAGTTCAAGAATGGTGTGGCCATTGCCGCCGACAATATGGGCTCCTACGGATCTCTTCTCAGATTCAGCAACATTGAGCGTTTGATTCGTGTTGGCAAGGAAACCATTGTGGGAATCTCCGGTGACATCTCTGACTTACAGCATATCGAGAGACTCTTGCACCAATTGGAAACCGAAGAGGAGATCTATGACACCGACGGTGGCCACAACTTGCGTGCTCCCCACGTGCACGAGTACTTGACCCGCCTTTTGTACAACAGAAGGCTGAAGATGGACCCCTTGTGGAACGCTGTCATTGTGGCAGGCTTTAACGACGACAGAACGCCATTCATGAGATACGTTGACCTTTTGGGTGTTGCATACGGCGCGCTGGCTCTTGCCACGGGCTTCGGTTCCCACTTGGCCATTCCCTTGTTGAGAAAGTTGGTGCCATACGATCTGGACTTCGAGAAGGTGACTGAGGACGAGGCCTGCGAGGCCATGCTCAACTCCATGAGAGTGCTTTACTATAGAGACGCGCGTGCGGGCGACAAGTTCTCCTTGGTGGTGTTGACTGTCGAGGACGGCAAGGTGGACTTGAAGTTCGAGAAGGGCGTGAAGGTGGAGAACCAGAGCTGGAAGTTTGCGGAGAAGATCATTGGTTACGGCAGCAAACAGCTATAGATGAATGGAACGATAATAAGCGACGAAATTGTAGGCGGCGGAATCAGCAGCGTGCCATTGTCACCGGTTGGTGTTGACCTTGTCAAGTTGACGATAGACCTTGAGGCAGTGGTTGTAGCTGAACTACTTCTTGATCCAGTTTGTGAAACATAGCCAGTATGTGATAATCCACAATCTCCACCTCTACCTTTCCAACCGAAGCACAATTCATACACCGTTGCTCCGTTAAGAACCATGTCTCAACTTTATCCTCACTGCACTGCTATTACTACATCTGGAAGGACCTGGCATGCGGTAAACCTAATTGAGCCTTCCACTCAGCTTTGTGGCTTGTCTCCAAGTAGACCAATTAGAAACAAGCGGGCAGAAGCTTCATATTAAAAAGAAAGAAAGCAGATCTTGTCTCATTGGAAAATCCAGATCCTTTCGCACCCACTTCTTTTCGTGCCCCACCTTAGACCCACAGCTGCTGCACAGTCTATATATGAGATAGCAGCCGTGCCCATACCTAAAAACACAAAAAATCTGACAAATCTACTTTTCTAGTCTCAAACTACAATTGCCCAAAAAATCACGGCCACCCAGCCCCCACACGCTTATTTACCCGAGCCCAACGCTTATCAGGGCCTGCACATTTTGGCGGTAACCTCGTTTATCTACCCATACTACCATGTCTTTTGATATCACCTTTTTGGGCACTCTGGGTGGGCCCATTGAGGCCAGTACATGTGCCTTATTGGTGAAGCCACACGGCGTTGAGTACTCTTCAATCTCGCCAGCCAATCTGCCCCTTTTGCAGATAGACGCAGGTTCTGGCTACCTACTGTTGGCTGAACTCATAGCTGATAAGCAGAGCCCGTCCCGGTTGCTTCGTTTGTATGGAGATTGTGGCAAAATTGAGGATTACGTGGAGCTCGAGCCGTGTTTTCCTTTTGCAGACTTGTCAGAGAACGCTTTTGGCAGTCTGAAGCGTGTTATGCTGTGTGTCCCCACAGTTCTCCTAACCCACCCCCACCTCGATCACATAGCGGCGTTGGTACTCAATCTGGCAGAAGTGGATTTCAGAAATAACGGTCTCACCGTGTACGGCTCGCAATTCACCGCCGAAACCATCAAAAAGCATATCTTCAACGGGAAAGTCTGGCCTGACATGATATCGTTGGGGACGTTCGCATTGGCTCCTGTCGAAGCAAAGTCCCCTTTCACCACCAACAACGGCATTTACAAAGTCACCATGTTCGAGCTCCAGCACGGCGTGACCCACTCAGATAACGGTCCCGTGCCTTACTTGTCCCTGGCATACCTTATACATCATATACCGTCTAACAGCCGACTACTCGTATTTGGTGATTTTGAAGCAGATAGCAATCTGGGCAAGGAGTACAATCGCCAAATATGGCTTAAAATGGCTCCATTCATTACTGATGGGTCGCTCAAGGCTATTGTTTTGGAGTGCTCCATGGCTACTCAGAAAGAACCAGCAGAGCTTTACGGCCATTTGATGCCCCAGCATCTAATAGGAGAACTTGAGGTCCTCCTGGCTTTCTCTTCCAAGTCATTGAATGACTTTAACGTCATAGTCACACATGTGAAAGACACCCCAGGTGCCCTAGAGCCTAGAAAGCAGGTATTACAAGAGCTTCGGGACTTGGCAAAACAAAGCGGATTAGGCGTTCGTTTTTCCATGGCATTGAGTGGTCTTTCGGTGACGATATAGGCTTGCATATCTTGCACAACACAAAATAGCATGAATAAAATAGCATAGAAGGTTTACCAAGCAACGGTAAATGATATGTTTTGTAGATGTGCATCAATTTCGCTGTCTGTAATCATTTCAGAACCCCTAAATCTCCCACTACATTTCTGAGTATTCTACCCTCGGTAGCATTTTTCTTTTGACTTCTTAGCTGCTATCTATTTTCCCTGGTAGTATTTTTACTGCACCGTGTACAGCTCCGTGACAACATTCAGATGCAAAGTAAATGGCAAGGATGCCTCGTCTTCATCGGCAGTGGTAACGTCCAACACCTGCACTTTTCCGAAAGCGACGTCGGCTTCCGTAACGCCCTCGGTTCTATGGATCTCAATGTCCACCAGGATAGGGAACAATGAGTCTTCGTCAACAGCGGGAATGGAGAATTGGAATGTACCCAGAGGGTTGTCGAGAGGGATCAGAGCCAACTCGAAGACAACGCCGCCCTCAGTGTTCTCGTAGCTCACCAGCGCACCACTCTCATCTTCTAGCAGGACATCATCCAGCTCTATTGGCACAATTATACGGACATTGTCAATGCTTTCCTGCGAAGGATGGGAATCAATGAAGCTTTGAGGAATTTCGTACTCCAATGTGACGTCAGCGACGCCATCGTTCACGCCGACCCATGCGGTCACCAAAAGAGGGACCATGTGGTCGCTGGAGCTTTCAGTGGCTCTCCAACGCAACACACCCGAGCTCTGGTCGTTACTAGGGAATGGCTTGGCCTTGTCGGTCATGGCAATGACACTCAGCTTGTTGAACAAGGCTTTGTCCACCTTAGGATGTGTTTTGTACTGGATACCCTGGACGGAACCAGTCTTTAATAGGATCTTACACTTGGCAAGCAGAGGGTCGTTGATACGCAACAGCAAGTCACCCTTCACCTCTGACGTAACAACTGAGCCCTCACGAGAGATGTCAGCGGTGACCTTCTCGGTGACTGTGAGTAATATACCATCATTATGAGGCTTGGAAGTACTTTGAGGAGCAGGTGAGGCAGTAGCTGAAGCAAAGTCTGACTGGATGGCTGGAGATGCTGCAGCGGCAGCTCTAGATGCCACAGGTGCTTGTGCGGTTTCCTGAGCGGGTTTCACGAGATCGGAAACCAAAGAGGCACCACCAGCGAATGGAGTGTTTGTGGTGAGCAATGGCTGAGAGTGGGGGTCATGGTGGGCAACCTTGCCTGCCTTCTTGCCCAATTGCAAGCCAGCGCCGCTGGAAGCACCCAATTTTCTGGATAACAAGTCAGGAGCTCCGCCACCTACGTCGCTTTCAACATGAGCGCTAGTGTCATATGAAGGCGTGTTGTTGGTAGGGTAACCGTAAGTGACATTGTTGGCAGCAGCGGCAGCGGCGGCCGATTGGGATCCAAACATCGCCAGCTGTTGCTGTTCCATATTTTTGCGAGCAAGCTCCTTACGCTGGATCTCCTTTGCTCTTCTTCTGCGCTCTTCAATCGCCTCCAACTCCTTGTTTCTCTCGATGATCTCCTGGATCTTCTCCTCATGCGAGTCCATTTCCAAGTAAGTTTGAACCTGGGACAAGGTGAGCTTTTCCTTGTAGCCCAATGTGGCGATCTCGTCGAACGCCGACAAGATCTCGAAAGCATTGTCTAGCAACTCTTTTTCATCGATACTTCTCACCACATTCAGCACAACAGATACAAAAAGGTGCAACGTGTCGATATCTTGCAAGATGTTCAGCTGTTTGTTGGTCAAAACAACCACGTAGAACTCTTCCAACGGCTGGTACACGTATCTGACGGATTCGTCTTCCACGGTGGTGTTTTGAGATCCCAGTTGAGAAAGAAGTCCTGGAAAGTTGGCCAAAAGCGCCGTAATTCTGTCCTTGTCAATGTGTCTGAACAGCCTCGAAAGGAGCGCTTTGCCACCATGGGTACATATACAAGCTGCTAGGACGACCATGATGAATTGAGATAGCTCGGTTTGAGTTGATCTTGAAAGTACTGTTTTTTTGACACGCACCCAATCTGTGGCGTGCGCGGTTCAAAAGTGCCGTAGTGATTGGATGTGTGAAGGGGAACGAATTATGGGTGAATCATCAATAACAGTGAGGCAAGAAAGGTCTACAATCTTTTGTTTTTGTTTGAGGAAGCATGGTAAAAGTATAAATAGTGTTGATTTCGGAAGAATTGACCATCTGAGGCGACAGGCCTCTTTAGCTGTTCACTGTAAATGGCTGCGAAATTTTCCATTCCATTAAACTTTCAACGGTCAAAGTCCTAGATTGCAATATCACCCTTTCGGCGAACTAATGGATGGCTGCTTTGGTAGGCTGATCTCAATTACAACTTCAACGTTCCGAAGTATTATTGTTATTCAGAACGACAAACCGCTCACCCCATATACTCTATCAAACCACTACTTTGAAGCCGTTCCCCTTTACTCCAGCACAGCAACCAGAGACGAGATTTCCTGCGGCTGCGACGTTTGAGGTGTCGATGCACGAAGTGCTCTTTCCTTCTTCAACTTCTCCATCTCCAGTTCGATTTCAGGCATCAACATCTGATAGTCAGCTTTTCTAGCCCTCACACGAGCCTCTCGAAGAAGACGCTCTGCATCATCTAGTTTGCCAGTATGAAGCTGGATCACGCCCATGCCGTAGGTGGCAAGAGATGCGGTTTCTTTGATCTCGGGGTATGTAGCCGAGATGGGGATATTGTCACAGCCGGTTGCCACGGCCTTATATGTCATGAGAGCAGTTTCTGTAAGCTGCTTTATGGAATCCTCAAGGTGGTTACGTGACTTGATGTCCTCTTCGGTCAAGTGGTCGTACACCTTCTTTTCAAGCGCAGCTTTCTCGTCAGCGCTCAACTTGGACCTGTTTGTCCATGATTCCGCAGAAACACCGGCATTCTCGGCCCAGATTTTTTGCAATTGGTGAAGCGCTGCCTCTCTTTTCTCCATCACCATATAAAGTGCCGAAGCTGTGTTACACTGCGAGAGCATCAACTTGTCTGGTGCCATATTGGCAGCCATCATATCTGTCGTCAGTTGCATTCTTGCCCAAAGCGCAGTTTCAAGGTCACCAATCTGGTAGCTGTGAATGGCCAAGAGGTCACACAAGGCGAAGTATTCCTCGGCATATGGATAGAAGGCATCTGGATTGCTTTCAAATGGCAAACGTTCCTTGAGCTTCTCGAACTCTTTGTTCCCTGAAACAGCGGCAGCAACGACGTCACCCGCCATCTTCAGCGCTATGTTATCATGAGCCACGACGTAATTGGCGAAAAGCGATGCTCTCAAAACCTGAGGCATGCTATCCATGAAGTCGGCAGCTTTCAAAATCGTCCGCAATGCTCTTTGAATCAAGTGCTCACGGTGGAACTGTGACTTGATCTTCTGACCATACTCAGAGTCTGGAGGTGCTGTAAGCACAAGCAAGTAATGGGTGTTGAGTTCTGTAAGCATGAAAACCACATCGTCGTCCATACCCAAGCGCTCGTACATTTCGGCGATTTTCAATTGGATTCCAGTGTACTCGTCGCTCAACCTGTCCATGCCCAACTTGTCACACTCAGCTAACGCCTCCAAATAATGCTTCAAGGCTAGTTCCCAATCGGCATCACCCTTATTGGACTCAGCCCAGAGACCCTTTCTTAATATCTTCGCCACCAGCAGCGGAAAAGTGTGTTTGGGCCAGAAGAAATAGTATGCAAAGGTTCCCACCGTGACCAAGGCCATGGTGAAGTAAAGCAGCTTCTTGAATCTAGAAGGCTGATTCACATCGGGAAGATGAGGGTATTGATTATAGTGAACATTCCGTTGTAAGCGGATTCTCGGAAAATTCCGAGCAAGTGGCACTCTGCCGGGCTTGACCTGCCTTAATTGTGTTTTTAGCGTTCTGGCAAGCATACCGATTCGATCTGGAGATCTCTCGATTCTATGTGATACTAGGGAGGTACGGGTGCAACGTTGGAATGGCTGCGAAAACCTGGTACTTCTGGAAGCTTGAGTAAGTGAGTTTTCTGGGGAGGGCGCTGGTAGAGTGAAAAGTTGAAATAGTTTTAGGACTTGAATTATAAGATAATTTCTAAGGCTTAAAATTGTGTAAAAAGTTGAGTTTTTTGAACTTTTGCAAACTAAATAGGTTTGTCAACTGGTGAGTACTTACCGGAAGAACCATGAATCGAGAAATGAGGGCTCACAACTTCAACACTATCTACTATTCTAGTTCAAGTGCGCTGGAGACAAAAATGTCTTTGAGGTCGAAGATCATGGCAGGGCTTTTCTAAAATTCATATTGGCTGTATTCCATGTCTGGATTTATAACTAATCCTGATCAGGCTCAGTTCTACTACCTTACCTCTAACGTGCTCAACCGAGCCGTCAATCAAATTGCACCAAAAATTACATGATCAACAGGGCCAGACCGGATGTAAGATTTCATGATGTAACCTTTCATGCGGTCAGAAACAAGTATCTTTGCATTCCTTTTCGTTTTCGGCTGCACCACAGAGTTGGATTGTGTCACTTATGGTATAATAGCTCCTAAGTGTTTGAATTATCGCAACTGATCTGGACCCTGAGCCCCTCGTGAATTCAAATTTATAAGATCTCCTTGAAGGTCTCTCTAGAGAGATGCCGAACGTTCCTGTAATTGAGGGAGTTAGGGTAAAAGCAATAATGTTAGATGCTTCATAAGCCCCAACCGCCTTGCTCGTAGGGCCTCTGAGGTCATTTTACGTACATGAGAAAAGAAAAAAGAATCGGAGAAACGTGGATTATTTAAACTCTGGTGGACCTTCAGCTCTCCGGATATAATTCTTTCCTTTTTCAGGGTTGGCATTAACACCAACATTTAAAAAGAGTGTCTGATACAATGGCATCTAAAGTGCGTTACGGTTAGTCTGATCCCGCCCGATTGCCACTAATAACTTGGTTCACTTGAATGGATCTTCATGAAGCTGCTGAATATTCTGAAACTATCTGAAGGGAAGGGAAGGCAAGGGTTAAACCTAGCCAATTGGTTTTCGAAACCGATATTGCTCAGTTGCGTTTCACGTTGAACGTCTTAGCAATGATGCCCGAAAATGAACACCCAATGAAGAACATTAGACTTGCTGGTTTCAGGGCCGCTATTTGTATCTATAATTTCACTTGATGCTGAATCAGCACATTTAGCTTTGAGCAGTATCTTTTGGTTACCAGCAGCGTGGCATCATAATAATCAAGGGAACAAATCTGCCAATTCAATTGAGCAGATTGATCTTTCCTTTAGCCTCATATCAAATACAGCTTTTTTTCAACTTGCAATTGAGTTTTGTCTGTCCCGGCAAAGGTACCGCTTTCCCACCTCAGACGCTCCGTCTTGCGGCTAAAGCTAATTAAAGACAAGACTCCGCCCAAAGTCCGTGTGTCAATACCCTAAGATCGACATTGTTAAGCTAGCCGAAAGCTTACAAAAATTGTTCCATACATCAGACAAACAGGTGACGCTAGGGAAACACAATGAGTGAGAAAGCCTAATTGGAAAAAGCAAAGTCCGAGCAATTCACATGGGAAGCCAACAAACCAGGAAAAGACCCTGCGCCCGGAGATAATACATAACCAAACATGAAGAAAATGCAATAGGGAAAACGCCACTAACCTGCTCTTGGGGTACGCAGACGCAGGGACAAGAGTCCAGGACGAAATTTACCACATGGGGGCCACATGAGACTCGGCAAGGACAAGCGGCGGCAAAACGGACCGCACATCCTCGGGGTGGTCTCGAAACCGTCGGATAGAAGGTTTGGAACGTGGAAGAGAACAGCGATGAAGCAGAGTTTCCAGAGCTTATTTAGCGTTAAAGGAAGGGACGGAGCAGTGCAGAACAAGTGGTTATAAGTCAATTGGCGAGATAAAACGGAGCAAAAAAAGGGGGATTGTCGGGGCATCTTATGATAATCGAAGGTGTTTCTGATGCACGGGAGACCCCAAAAGCGGACCGCAGGTTGACGCAAAAAGGTGTACGAAAACAAAGATGGCACAAAACCACAGCGTCGGTCAAGACCAAGACAATTCTAAAATTCCCGTAATTCGCTTATCAGGCCAGAGCTCCAGATGGGAGGCGACTGAAGCGAGGAAAGCCTCGGGAACCAAACCGTGGTTCATTAATTTTTTTTTTTTTGGTACTGAAACCAAGCGAGACGCAGGGTGCTTCACCGAGGGTATTCACAGGAGCAAGAATGCACAAGACCGCACTCATAACCAGACGCTGGGAACAAGGCTTACGATGGAACAGATTTCGATTCTGGGCTTAGTGGTGTTCCCCAGTCTGGAACAGGCAATTTGGGGCCACAGAGCAAGAAACGAAAGGCGCCGTTTTGCACCCAAAGCCTCAGTTCCCTTGACAACGGCCACAGTGTTGCAGACGCAACCGCACGGGCTACAAAGGGATTCTGGTTGGTTGCAAGGAGAAACGCCAGTTACGGGAACAATGGAAGCGGTGGGAGCCCAGCAGCACCTGGCAACGGCGTAGGGTGTTTCTGAGGCACCGCCGTGCGGTCACGCAGCGAATACGGTAGCAGGATTCGTTTTTTTTTTTTTTTTTTTTTTTTTTTGTTTTTTTTTTTTCTTATCACAATAATCGACGTTGCCGCTGTTTCAAATGTAACATGGCAGGTGCGAGCTTCACTGACAGGCCTCGCGCAGGTTGCGTCAATAAGACCGAGTGCAAGTGCAAAAAAAAATAATAAGTTGGCCCAGGAGCAAGGAAATGCAAAACGGCACCAAGTGTGGAGAGCCACCTCTCCTTCGCCAAAAATCCATGTTTTTGCTTGTCTAAACCGCTGCTTCACCAGCCTCGAGCAATGTAACGCTGTGCAGCAAGCGCAAGAAGAAAGTGCAGACGGCACCCTCGAAAGTGGCTGCGCAAGAGAAGAATCGGAAAGTTACAACGGGAAAGGCCAAAGGAAACCGGCTTGGCCTGGAGAGGCGGGCCGCAGCAGACGCCCATGTGCCGCTGTGACAAAGGTGGTGAAAAAAAGGAATCAATTACGGTGGAGAAATAATTACGGTGGAGGTGTTTTCGTTCATGTGGGCCACACGCCAAAAGGCCACTTTAGCCGCGGAAGGGTCCGATTTTCGAGGGTAGCTGCAAACCGTGGTTACGAAGGGTTAGGCAGCCTGCTTCCCCAGAAGGCAAATCGGTGGTGGATTCAGGGTGGAAAGGTGGCTAAGGAGTGAAAGTACCAACTGGATGCAATTGATCAAATTCACCTTTTGTTGCAATTGTCGAAAGCGAAACGGCGGCACCCTTCAAGGTCCTTTTTGAGCAGTCGTGTTGTGGTGACGCAGAAGTCTTGGCTTGAGCACTGGCCAGACTGCTAGGCACTGGAGGAGAGCACGGGCTGCTCTGCGCTGGCTAAAACCTTCGGTTAAATCGACCATGGGCTTCACAACGGTGTAGTGACAGACGTAGATACGGTTTGACAATGGCGTGTTTCAACGGCGTTGCATGGGGCATGGGGTCCAGGGGCGGCAGTGTCGGAACACTCCCAGGAGCTAAATACTACCGTGGGCTTAATCTGACCGGGTGGTCCATTGAATGGTTCAGTTAGATTGGCTCGTTTGCAGCCATTGCGATTTCGCAGCCAGTCCAGTGCAGCAGACCCAAGGGAGGCAGCCGAAAGAGCTCAAACTGGGTATTTTTCGAAGTAAATTCGCCAATCAGATTGACGAACATCACAACGAAAACAACCCGTATTAACCCCCCACCTCCCTGGCTTCCTTTCCCTGGGGGCCTGCGTATGGGCCCATCGCCATCAGCATCACCAAACATCACCAGTACACCGCTTTCTTCATGTCCAACATCATCAACGTCTTCAATCCTCCGCCCTCCCGCCTGCTAGGCGACGAGGAGTGCCTCGGGTGCACGGCTGTGCAGCTGGTGGTTTGTCTAGGCGGCGGAGGCTACTTTTTGCTGTCTCTTCCTTTCAAAGGCAAGAACGGCACGGTGGACTTGAGAAAACATCCGATCTGGTTCCAGAGAGGAGTCCGTGGCGTGGGCATTGGTCTTGTGGCCTTGGGCATGTACCGTTTGGGCGAGGTGGTGCAGATCTACTCGAAGCGTAACTGGCTCTAGGCAGTAGGAGATCAGGGACGGTAAATGAACGATAACAGCGATAATCGGCCAATGGCGATCAACGGAGAAAACGATCAATGAATGAATCAATGGATGTAAATAGCAATGGGACTTGTACATACGGATGTGTAGGCTGCCTTACCTCAGGAAGCGAGGCTGGATATCAATTTGAAGTCTTCCTTAGAGACAAAACTCAACAATCGTTACGATACTGGACGTACGACACTGCATCAAAATACCCACCCATTCCAGCTAATCCGATTTGGATGGGTTCTGCCAGGATTCCATTGATAGACGTCAGTCTCCATTGGCCAGTCTCCCCGTCTTCCAACCACTGTATTGTTCCCCAGGCATCAGACCAAGTCCCCCTCCGAACGATCCCCTCCGAATGACTCTTTCTCGTATTCTCCAAATCAGCCAGAATCCACATCGTCACAGCAAGAGTTCAGAGTCGTACAAGGCAACTGTCCCCTCTTTTGGGGACCCTGCGCTGCCGAATCTCCACCTATTTAACTTGCTAATGACCCTGGACCAACCACGGAATTGCAACTGGGGAGGTGGACGGAAGTGTTCAGTTCGCAGCCATACAAACGCTGCCAAGGAAGAAGGAAAGAGGAGGCGGCGCTTCAGCCCAGTGTGAGAAACAAAACAAGGGCTTATGGAACAAAGCCTAGAGACTGGTCCATGCAAAGAAACCCACCCACGCAACACATCCCAACAAGTTTGGAGAGGGAAGGAAACGCCCTTTGATTGAGCACATTAGTGGAAATGGCAGAAACGAATAACTCCGTGCATGCGCCGCAAACACCCCGTTTCCAATATAGAAGGTCCTGTTTTGAGAAGGCCAGACCAGTGCCCAATTGGTCGCCAGGGTCCTGATTCTAGCAACGGTACATGGACTAGTTTGCATGTCTGTGGTTAGGGCAACCGGGCCATGCACGCGGGCCTCCACATCTGCACGCGTATGCACGGCTGCATGGGGCACGAAGTGGCACGAAGTGGCCCGTGGCGGGATCCCAGAAACCTATGAATTCGATAGTGACGCTCTCCATGCCACGGCAACCACGGCAATGTAATTTTTGTCAACTTTGCCCAGGTAGATCGCTCAAAAGTGTCCACCGTCTTCGCTGCCAATTCCGAGGGTATGCGTCTGCAGGGTTGCAGCACATGAATACATCCAGACGCACAGCACCGACCCAGCTACAGATATCGCAGCGCCGGCGGATAAGATGCTGTTTGAATTGTTCTTTTTTTTTTTTTTTTTTTTTTTTTTCTTACGGCTCCATTTAAAGAGCCCGTCCCCAGTAAACCCCAGCCCACATCCATGGGACGCGATCCCCTTCTCCAGCTTCCTCACATTCACGCCTCCTCGATCGCCTCTAGATCACCTCTGCAACCCATCCTCAATCTCCCCTTATCATGGACCAGTTCGTGGAGGCAGACAATATCAAACAGGGCTACCTGGTTCCAAACCAGGAGTACCAGCCCATGGACAAGTTCTACCCTCCCGAGCTAAATGCACCCCAGGGCGCCCCACAGCCAAACGGTGCCCCACCACAAAATCTCCAAAACGGCGTAAACATGGCGGCAGGACACCCAAACCCACCGAATCACCAACTCCCACTTCCCCCACATCTCCAAAACCCGCCACTTCAGCCCCAGTTTTTCCCATCTTTTCCGGCGCAGATGCCTTACTCAGGAAATATGGACGACCCGCGCTGTGTACCTCAGGACGCCATGTCACTGGTGAGAGACTTGCAAAACAACCGCATGCGAGGACTCTACGGCTACCCTGGCGGGTACGTGCCTCAGGTGAACAAAACGGAGCTGCCCAGCCAGCCGACCTCGTCCGAATACAGCCCGATGAAAAAGGAAGACCACGGTCTAGTGCTGCTCATCCCACCGTTGCATGTTCAGCAGAAAAACGCCTCCAAGGAAGAAATAGAGAACCACCACCATGCCGTCACCACCAAGTGCCTGCGTTGCAAAAAGGACTTTGTGCAGAGCTTCGTCAAGGGCAAGAACGGGAAACCCGACGGAGAACCCAAGATCTACAAGTTGTGCCACCACTGTCGAGACTTGCAGAGACAGAGATCCCGAAGGTGGCAGAAGAAGACCAAGGACAAGCAGGGAGCGTGTCGTCGTTGTGGAGGAACCATATCCGAGGAAGAACAAAACTACGTTCTTTGTCCACAGTGTCGAGAGTCGCTACGGCTCCGAAAGGCCAATAGGGCTGCTCAGGGCAAGTGTGTGCACTGCCTGGGGCCCATTGGTGCGCTGATAATCGGGGACAAACTGGGCGAAAGGCGGTCCCACACGGGCCTGTTCAAGGTGTGCCAGCGGTGTAGAGAAAACGACAAAATCAGACGAACCAACTTGGAGCGCATGGGCAATTGCAACCGTTGCGCCAAGGCCTTGGACCCGTCGCAGCAAGGAAAGCACAAGGTGTGTACGTCGTGCCGCCAGAAGAAGAAGAAGGGTGCTCTGCTGCTGCCTCTGGAGCCCGATAGCTCTTTGGGCATAGAGATGCCTGTTTTCCAGAACCACACTGTCCAGAGCATGCCCCTGCAGAACATGCCTCTGCTCCAGCCCCAGGCGCCCATGGGCATCGGCTATCCTATGGCAATGGGCCAGCAGATGGGCCAAATGGGTCAGATGGGTCAGCAGCCGGGTCTTGGCCTGGACTACTACCAGTACAGCCAGCCTGTGCAACATCTTCCGCAGCCCATGCAGATGCCTCAGGACCAAAACCAGTCTTCGTTTTCCGTTCGCGGACGTCTCCAATAGTGCCATTGTCGGAGAAGTAGCGACAATCCCGGTGACTGGTGGACCGTGTGGAGGTGCGAAGTGGTGATAATGAGCAGAGGGGTTGTCAGTGGTTGAAAGTGTTTGGGAAACGGAAATTTTGGAGGTTTGCTTTTCTGAACTGTTGTGTTTGGCTCTGAATTGAGCGTTGGAATATTCAGACTTGCACCGTCAGATGGGCATGCAAAAGATAATTGTCCACGATTTCTGAATTTTCAGTCTTTTCGCTGCTGTAAACTACCACAGCGATCTCTCGAAAGCTTATTTTGAAGCGGTTTTTTTATTCCCCAAATTGCTGCAAATATCCATCCAAACTACCCCAAAGACATTTTCAACGGCTACCCTGGCTTCCCCGGCTTCCCCTATGGCTCGCTGGCATCTCACTACCGCCTCCTCCAATATATTCAAATACCAACGATCACTAGAGCCACCTGTCGGTCTCAACCGTGGTATGCGCCGCCCATGGCCGACTAATCGTGGATCAACGTACCCCAGGACAATCCTACAGCTGCAGCGGTGCTAATCCGGGCTTTGCCCTTTGGACAATGGCGCCTGATTTGGATCGCAGAATTGGTCGAATCAGGAAAAGCCCTCTTTGGCCTACTGGTGTTGACCATACTGCTATGAAACACACAATCGGCGAGACATCGATAAACAAATAATGCAACATTCAGCAGAGCCAGCGGCTCCTGGCAGCTCTAGCCGACCCGCCGCTTTGGACCCAATTCCCCTTTCTACCGGTGGTTCTGGCTTCCAGGTCCCATCTCAAGTACGCTCTACCAGAGCCACAACAGTACATAGACGCCCTGCCACGCCACAGCTAATAAGTAATGGAATTCCCCAGCACGCCAGCCCTGTGGTATCTAGCCTAATAGACTCTTTTTAGACATTCCTGGTGCACCATTTGCTCAATGGCATACTACCTAATCGTACCACACGCACTCCATTTTCTATATCTACAACACCCAAACGTACTACTTCCCAAAAGCACCACCACACCCCGCCACAGCAATACACACTCGGCGCGGGTACCAAAAGAAACATTGGCATTGCAGATTTCCCAAATTTTTTTTAAAAAAATCAAAACCCCCTCTGCACCATCCGTCCTCATATCCACGAGCTGCCCGCCCTGCACTCTCACCATCAACTCACATTCTCGAGAAGTTGCTCTTGAACAAAAAACCAGCTCCATGCAGCTGAACAACCTGTCACAAACGTCCCTCTCCTCTCGGGACAAGGACCTTCCTCCCGTGCCTCCTTTGGACACAGCCCGACCTGCTGCTTTTCTGCTAGCTTCTCCTACAAGCCCAGCAGACGTGCTGGCACTGGAAATGGCCCGATTCCAGAAACTCAAGGCCCAGCAGCAGAAAAAGAAGACCCGTCCGGCGCCGTTGCTCAACTTGGACAAGGCCAAGCAGCCGCAGCTGAATTTCGTGGAATCGTTGAAAACGCTAGACATTCTGGACGAGCCCCAGACCCGAAAGAGACAGACCGTGATCAGCTCCATCTCTCCGACAAAGCTGGTGTACACGCCTTCGCCTCGAGACCAGAAGTTGCCTATATGGGGGTCGGCGTCGCCCGTGGCCACCACGTATGGCTCTCTGGGCTACGATCTCAGAGACGAGAAGTTTGTCCATTTAAAGGACTTAGGTCTGGGCAACCTGGGGGTGGTGCTGAAGGTGCTCCATGTGCCGCTGCAGAAAACCATGGCCCGCAAGATCATCCACATTGAAAGCAAACAAGACGTTCAGACCCAGATCATTCGGGAACTACGGATAATGCACGAGGTGAGGTCGCCCTTTATCATCGAGTTCTACGGCGCCTTTCTCCGGCCCAACAACTCCATCGTGCTATGCATGGAATACTGCAACTGCGGAGCTCTCGACAAGATCCTTCTGCTCTGCGATAACGGCCAGTTCCCCGTTCCGGCGCTCAAAAAGGCGCTGTATTCCATTCTCAGCGGCCTAACGTACCTCTACAACACACACAAAATCATCCACCGTGACATCAAGCCCTCCAACGTGTTGATGACCCACAAGGGCGAGTTCAAGCTCTGTGACTTTGGCGTCAGCCGAGAACTCACCAATTCCATCCTCATGGCCGACACTTTTGTGGGCACCTCCACCTACATGTCGCCTGAGCGTATCCAGGGTCTCACCTATGGCGTCAAATCAGACATTTGGTCCATGGGTCTCATGCTATATGAGCTTGCCACGGGTAAGAGCATATGGGTAGACGACGATGCCGACCAGTCCAAGCCGGCAGGCCCCGAGGGGATCTTGGACTTGCTTCAGCGTATCGTCAACGAAGACCCACCTTGTCTTTCGAACAAAACCAACAAGCTCACTGGAGCGCCGTACGAGCCAGACTTGTGTGAGTTCATCGAGTCTTGTTTGGTGAAGGACGATGCAAAGAGAAAATCGCCCCAGGAGCTTCTCGCCAACGAGCAAGGTTTCCTCAAGGGCGTTCCCGAAGGCGTCTACGATAAAGACGTCAAGGCATGGGCCAAGACAATCCGCAAGCGGAACAAGGAGAAAAACGAGGCCTCTTAGGCTCTGGCATGTAGTGTCTATAAATCATAAGTCATCAGCATCACGACATTAAGTCGCTGGCAAATATAAACGCGTTCATTTTCCGCTGGCAAGCTGGCCGGTTTGTGTAGAATACCCGCCTGGTCTGGCATCCTTGGCGAAGCAAGCGGTTGATATCGGCGGTTGAGTGGCACCGACTGGGGCACTCATTCTCTTCTTCCGTGCAGAGTTTGTAGTCCTCGTCACAAAATAACCATGAAATGTGGGTTCTCGGCTGTTTGACCACCTCTGCTTCTTTCTTGAATCGTAGTTTCTTTTTGGTAACATCCTCCTCGGTGACCAGATCTGAGGAGCTGAGGGTCCCCATACTCATTGATCGGAGTGGTTTTTTGGACTTTGTGGATGAGTTGCTGAACGTCGATAACGTCGATATGAGCTCCTCCATGAGGAATTTGTCTTTGTAGGTGAGTGTGACACGGTAGATGGTTTTGTCTTCGGGCATTCTCGATAATCTCGCATCTGCATTGGCTCCAAATAATGCTACGCTGTATCGCAGTTTCGTAGAAGCTAATTTGGTGTTGATGCTCATGGCCAAAGCGGCCCTTATGGCGTCAGCACCTGGCGCAAACACAAGGACATGATGGAACTCGTTAGCGTAATCGTTACGCACCAAAGCTGGGTTCTTGCGAAGCCGCTCCATATCAACGAACGTCACAAAGAGGTGCTCGAGGTCTAGGTGGTTGATCACCAACAAGCAGTCGTTGGCCTCACGAGTTGCGTCGTTGAGAATCACCAACACTCGAGCTTGTGGTTCCTTGGCCAACATCCCGAGAAGGTGGTCCTTGCAGTATGAGTAGAATGGGAGGGATATGTCTGTGAGGAAGCAGCAGTCATGAAGAGACACCAGTGGAGGTACTTTCAACAACGACAGCTGAGGTTTGGGGACCTTGATATAGTCTTGGAGACCTCCATCGATCGTGTGCCCGTACACAAAGTCTCGTAGGCATGGGAATCTCTTGTGTGACTCGTAGCGACTAAAATCTGTGTGGAGAAGGAAAAGGCAATTTTGGCATGGGTCGTCTGGGGAATGGATCCAGCATGCGGACACGGGGAAGATGAAGAGTTTGTCCGAGGGCAGAAAGTCCGTATTATTGGGCTGTGTGGTTTTAGCAATGATTCGAGAACCAGGCACGACGCCATGGCCTCGAAAGTCTCGGGAATAGTTAACCGCAACGTGTCTTACTCTGAGAAGAGCATCGTGGTCAGGGGACGCAACGAGTCGGTTGAGGTGGATCACAGACTCTTTTAGCCGAGACGAAGAATGTAGTAAGCGACGGATCGGTAGCAGATTGACGGATGTCGATGCCACCAGTGAAGTGTCTGAGACCGGGGCGTCCGGGACACTAATCATGGTAGCCATCAAACGCTAGCGTCGACGGTGATGACAGGAGTAGGCAGGTGTTGGAAAAAAGTAATAAAATAAATACAATCCGCCGTTGTACTAAAGCAGTAATTCAAGTTGCAGTACAGGAGAAGGGTGGGTGCGGCTGCAAAGAGAGCGTGTGAGAGACTTCGCTTAGCTTGCCGGTGTTTGGGGCGCAAGCGGCTTCATGCGGAATGTGACAAAGCTGAAAAAACAATAATCGTCAACACAACAATAGAGCGATGTGATTTCATTGAAGTTTCGATTCTGGAACGACCGGCTGCAGATTTGCCCAAGACGCGTTTCCTAGTGTTCGAATTGAAAGAAGCGCAGCGGGACCCTGTGGGGACGCTCAACTGCTGGCTGAGGCGCCAAAGGCTCGGAAAGCAGGTCTCGAAACGCGACGACTCCAAATTCAGAGGATGGGCTGGTGGTTCTGTGCAGGACCTGATCCCAAAGGTAAACAGCATCGAGTTGCAGCCACCGGGGGGATGGGGTCAGGGGGAGCACAGTCGGTTAGACGAAGGCGATTAAGTAACCCCTTCTTGCCAATGGTAAGAAAAAAGGCCCCCCATGGAGGACCGCGACTTTGTGGCAGAGTACGTAAACGCACTGTCACTATTATACATGTGCGGCCATGCTGAATCAGGAAACCTCATCTTCGAGGTTCTGGACTGGACCACCCTTTTTAAAAAGCTTAATCCAGCAGGAGTGCTGGGCCTGGGCCATCGCCCGGGCTCGCGTCATATCGTGCATCACTATATCCAATATATATATTCCCCCCTCTGGTCTGATCACCTTTCTACAGGTGCAGCTTTTTTCTTCTTTCCTCCTCGTCCGCCAATGAGAGCCGCATCGCTTCTTCGATCATTCGGTCCTCGATCAGCTGCAAGTAGCGCAAGTTTTGATTGTCGCTATTCAGACCTCGAGAGCCGTTCCCAGCACTTGTGCCGCTTCCATCGTCAACAATAAGATTCGAGGCGTGGATGGCACTAGCGGTGGCTGCACGGCGAGCCAATTTGGACTTAGCGCTGGCCAATTTCTGCTCCCAATCGGGCCGAATAAAGTCGGTGGTGACCACACCGACGGCGTCTGCGGGCACAGACGATCTTCTCTGTTTCGGTTTTGCTTTTTGGGGGCTCAATGACCGCAGAACCGGCGTACCTGACGCTTCTTCCGAGGACAGCACCGCATCCTCGGCTGCTGCTGGCGCTTTGTAGTTAGCTGGGGACTGGACGCCTCCAATTCCCACGCTGAGATCTGTGGGAGAGTCGTAAGTGACGCCAAAATTGGGCATGGCACAGAATGGACAATTGGCTGGCTCCAGGATGAGTGTGTGGGGGAGCTCGGCCTTGTTTTCGTTACTCATGTCGTCGTGCGGAGGGTGTGGGTCGAGCCGCTTGATCTGAACAAAGCATTCGCTGCAAATGGGCTGGCCACAGCAGCGGCTGACGTTGAGATAGGGCGGGAAGTAGAGAAAGCAGATCGGACACTCGGATGCCTCGCGGTAGAGCTTGAGGAGAAGCTCCCGGTCGGGCACGTTTTCGTCTGCCTTGGATGCCTTGCGGGCCGTCATGAACTCCTCTTCGTGCTGTTTCTGTACCTCTTTCATGCTGGCCACGAGCTCCCGGACCCTTTTTTTCTGCTCTTGTCTGCGGAAGTAGTTGGCCAGAAGGTGGATCTTGTGATTATCGGCGTCGTCCGGCTCCTCTTCTTCCAGGTACGCCTGGTCAATGGCATGGAGAGGTAGTTGGCTGGCGATGGTGGCCACCTCGTCGTCGGTCCAGGAGGAATCAAAGTCCTGGAGTGGTGTAAAGAAAGGCGCTATTCGTCTGTCCACTATAAGCCCCCGGACAATCTCGGTGTTGTAGTCCAAGTTCAGCTTGTAGATTCCGTGAGGAGCCAAGAACCCGCCGTCCACGTTCTCGTCGTATCTGACGATAAGAGCCAGCAAATGGGCCTGCTTGGTTTTGAGTCTCTCCTCACTCAGCGGCTTATGAGACCCGCTGGAGTTGGATCCGCTCAGATAGACCATGAAGCCGGCGTTTTCAAGAATCGACAGTGTCGTGTGCCTCCTTGAGGATCTCGTGGGGTTGTTGCTGTGGTGGGCTCCTACCGAGGAGGCTCTGGATCTACTCTCCTTGGTCGGAACGTTTCCCATGTTGATGTGATTTTGGAACCTGCGATGGTATGGCGGGTGGGTTGTAAGGAATATGCAAAAAACGTGCTGTCTGTGGTTTTTAGACTTTAAGCACCGGAGTAGTAAGGTGATGAAGAAGACGTTGCTGGCGTGGGGGTGACTGAGCCTAGTCACGTGAGTGGTCATGTGAGACACCAGGACCCCTATTTGGCCGTCAGGGCCCGTATGGGGCATGGTTCTGTCGGAATAAGCTGTACTAGCTAAATTATTTTAAAATATGTATTGATATCAGGCCTACGGGGCTGCTTCGGACGGGAATAATGGGGGTTACCTGATGTCCATTTCCAGTGTATGCAGTACGGGAATCCGTCGAGCGCCTTTAGGTTGATCGGAAGTCACAAGACTTAATAGAAAGGGTCTGGAGACCACGAATTCAGCAGCTATCAAGTGATGGTTGCTTTGCTTAGCTGTATTTCTCGTCAAGGTTTCAGATTTCTTGCATACGGGTTTTTAAGATTCTCACATGTTGCTTCGACGGGAGTAATTTGAAAAGAGGCGCTGCACACTCCATTTGGTTGCAAAACGCAAACCAACGTAGACCCGAAAAATAGCAAATCAGTGAGTTTTCATAATTCTGATGCATCCATCCAAATTACCAACTAAAAACCACCACTTTCACAAAATCTCACAATTTTACAGCGTTCAGGGGCTGTTGGTGGGCCCCAGTGGATTTACCTATTGTCTCACTATAAGCACCGAGCGTCTTCGATTGCTCTGCAAAGGTATCGCAAAACCGACAGTGTCTGGGCTGGACCATTGGAAAATTCCATTTTTCCGCTTGTGTCTCAGACTTAGTATGTCAAGTTTGAAAGATTGCGGGTGATACGTGGAAATGGAAAGCGGCCTTGAGCTGGATCGAGCCAGCATAGACACATAACGGCGAATCCAGTGATGTCATCATTGAGCTCAATGTGACGTATTGCCAAATTAACTAATGTATGCTACAATACTATTGTTTAGGCTTTAGACTATACATATCGCTTTTTGAGGCAACTCTTTTTCAAATGTTCAGCAATTCTACAGTGCCATGACGTTGGGATGTGTATTAATGTATTAGTCGTCACTCGTAACTCGTCTGAGACAATGTCCAGACGATCAGTGGAAGCGGGCTCGTAGGCCGAACGCTATTGCGATTGCTGCAAATACTAGGCATAGCCACACCAAGCCAATGACAAAACTCCAGAGCTTTTGCCAGTATGTGTAGCATGCAAAGTAGCGGCGATTGACGGGACCAAAAGGCACCCGGGGAAGGTAGTGGTGGTAGCCGCCGAAATCGAAAAAGCCAAAGGCTAGAAGGAAGTAGATGGGCACACAGACGAGGCCCATGATCATGAGAAAAGCCCATTTGGCCCATGGTTGGGCAGTGAGCTGCTCGTCGTCCTGAAGAAATGGTCCTTTTTCGATATCGTGGTTGTAGACGCTCGAGTCGTCGTACATGTGGTTGTGAGCTGTGCGTTGAGCCTCCTTGTCTGAGACTCTGGACGATTGAGGCAGAACAGGTGCCAGAGCGTATGGAGTGCTTTGTTCTGCTCCAAAAACGGAATGTCCTGATTCTCGAAGAGCTCTTGTGGAAATTGTGGCAACACTATGGTGGGGCTGGTCGCCTCCAGCGAATGGTCCGTGATGCACAGCTTCTGGTTCAGGAATAGCTTTGGGGACTCCGTTGGCAGAATTCGAACTCAGGCTGCCGGGAACAGGAGGAACGCTCAGCTGGGGAGCATTATTTCCAGCAAAAAGCGACCATCGATTGGGCTGGTGTTCGGCGTCTTGAACCGTATATAGCGTGACCGGGAGCCCCGAGGATGAATCTATACCAGCAGTCAAATTGTTAAGGCCTCTGGAATCTCTGGATCTTGTGCTGAAGCTGACTCTAGATCCGCCTCTTGAGCTCAGCGACCTGCTCGATCCGCTGTAACGGCCTTTGCTGCTTCTGCTTCCGCTTCCACTATTACTGACAATTTCCACACTGCGTAGTCTTCCTAGTAGTTCAGCACTGGAAATCGAAGGACGCTGGCTTTCACGCACAGAGGCATGCGGCGTTCCGTATGAACTGGTGGTTTCGTGGTCAAAAGTGCCCTGGCCTTCGGTGGATCTATCAGGTTTGGCCACTTCGGTAGACTTATCGGGACTGCCGGAGTTATGGCTGAAGTCCTCCATGAACAAGAACCGGGAGTCCCGCTCCGCATCCTCGTAGCCCGAAATAATGGAATAAATTGTCTCTGCTTCCTCAATTTCTGCCTGGGAATGAGCCAGATGGCCCAGTGAGTCTGTGTCTGCAAATTCATCCACACTGACTTCCGCCTGAGACGATATAAGCGAATTCATGGAAGCTGTGAAGGGAAATGACAGAGCCATGTTTCTGGGAGGTTTGACTTGCCCTGATGCGCTAGAACGGGCCACCTGGGCCACGCCTGTCTTTGGTTTTCCAGGACTGCCAAATAGGCTTTGGAACGATCGTCTTTTATTGTTTTTTCCCATCTTTCATGTCCTTGACGGAGGTGTAGTTACTTAGCGAGTGAATTGAAGACCGGAAGCTGGTGGAAACTCCGGATCCCTTTGTTGTTTGTTGCTGTAGCGAATGACTGGGGTATCAATGAGTGGATAACTGAGCTACCGATGGGTAGATAACTGCGTTATTGGGGTATCACGATGGAAGGAACGAAAGGACGCCTGGAAGGGCTGGGTATAAGGATAGTTGTATTGGAAAAAGATGAAATGAAACAATGACTGGTTGTGCTTCTTCGGTCGATGTTCAGATATTCCAGCTTGTTTGGATGCATCTGTGCTTGTTTATGTTGCTTCCCGATTAGGCCAATTACTTGCATGCACAGCGCTTTCTCCAACTCCACAACGAGGTGTCCCACGGTTCTGCCGACTTCTCCGCATAAAAGCATTTGGACTGACGAGCAGAATCCATGTTTTTCGGACTTCAAATGAGTAAATTTGGCTTTTTGGAAGTGGATGTTTTCCAGGTGTCTTAGTTGATGGAAGCATTGCATGCAGGACTGACGCTGGGCCGAGCCGCTTTAGGCAAGGTGAGCTGGGTTATTTCGCAGCCATTTGCAGCCAATGCTGGGCGACTTACGAAAGCGTTAGTGGATATTCTTTGGACCAAGTGGTGGGTTTCACGTTCCGCAGCTCCATATAATTTCATTTGGCATTTTGATTTGGGTTTCTTAATTGAATATTTGAGAGACGAGTTGTAAATCCTCTGTCACACGAAAAGCTTAAGTATACAAGAAAGCTTATAGATGTGGCAGCCACCGAGGCGAGTTCGCCTATCTGAACAATGGCATAAGCCAGCAATGTCAAGAAGGGACGGTTTGTAGATCTGGTTTCCAAAACAGGGCTTCATGAAGATGCTTCTGGCAACAATGGTCGAACGCTCTCCCTCATTACCAACAACATTAGCAAATGGGATTCCAGTAAATTCCCAGATCTCCAGATAGGTAGATCTTTTCAAAGGCTGATCAGTATCATTAACAGTGTAAGCTGAGCCAGCGGTAATGGGATATTCTTTCCCCATGCAACATTGTCTTGTAATCTAGTCAAGATACCTATAGAATGCTACCAAAGAGCTTAGGTTCGATCTCGATTGTATTCGATCTGAGAACTGTTTTATATCTCTAACTTGACGCTACCAAGATCATAACTCAGCTCACAAGCTTTTCACCCTCCAATATCATTAATGAGGTGAAGGGTGAAGCTTAGCTTCCTGACGAAGAAGACATCCATCACGTTTTCAATCTCTGCGCCACAGAAACTGGGTGGCTTACACCAATTGAGCCCAAATTCGAAAGCAGACCGTAAAATGCTATTTTCAAAATTTGTATAATTCTTCTCTCATTATCAGAAGTATGACTGCTCTTATGAGACGCAGCGAAGCTGAAGAACAGCTTCTCACTTCTGGACCATACCCAGACATAAACCAAGTGCCTCCAGCCTTTGCAGTGTCAATGTCATCTTGGAGCTATTGTGGCACCAAGACAATCTTGCAAAATCATGGGGCAAATGTCGTTTTCATGGTCCCCTTTACTCGCCCATTCTGCTCCTTAGCTCGGTGAAAAGATACTCGACCGAGTTTATAGCCGAATACGCCGAGAAATCTAAATCACCTAAGCAAAGAGAGCCACAAGATCTAAGGCGGCGGAGAATACACAGTTTGCGAGGCTGTCGGTGCACATTGACAATACCTACATCTTCAAGCGGCTCGGTTGGAATTGCGTTCGATCTCGTAAAAGCGTCGTACTTTGAAAATACTCAACCAAGTATTCGTGCAATTTAGTTACCTCCGAAATCAACCAAATAATAATTGGCTCTCTGGCGCAGGGTCTCTTATTCTCGGGGCTTATAAGTTGTGGCTCGTGCGCATATCTAGCTATGTGGCTCAAGATTACGAGTCTATCATGGCATTGCGTTATCAATCAAGCCCTCCTGAGCCCCGAGATCCACACCGAAAGATGGGGTATATAACAGGGCGTTTTGCAGAAATCTGTAGTACAAACAAATATGGGCAACTACTGGAAAGTCGCTGGATCTGAGTTGAACGATCAACTCCACTTGAAAGATCTTAAAGAGCAGTACAGCTCTGGAAAGCTTGCAGACGCCAGTGAGGTCGAGAATGAGCTCTCGAAGGTGAAGTACCCTGAATACCTCAACAAAATCAAGTTGGAGGACGTTGCTGTTCATGAACATGTAAACCCAGACCATGTCAAGAACGATAAGGGTCATTTGGGAGACCCTACTTTCAAGAACCTCTTCAAGGCTGGCCTGAAGATTGAAAAGTTTGACTTGTCACCTAACTTGGGTACCGAAATCGACGGCGTTCAGCTCAGTGAATTGGACGATGCTGGAAGAAACGACTTGGCCTTGTTCCTCGAGACCAGAGGTCTTGCCGTTTTCAGAAACCAGGATTTCAGAGACAAGGGTCCTGCCTTTGCCAGAAGCTTCGGTCAGTACTTTGGCCCATTGCACATCCATCCTGTGGCCTACTCTGCCAAAGACCATCCTGAGTTGTTGGTGACCTTTAGAGGAGCAGGTGGACCTGAGAGATGGGAACTGAACTTCCGCTTCAAAACCAACACCAACGCATGGCACTCGGATATCAGTTTCGAGGAATATCCTTCTTCCTTCTCCTTCTTTGTCGCCTTGGAGGCTCCTCCATCCGGTGGTGATACAGTGTTCGTGGACTTGAGAGAGGCCTACAAGAGATTGTCACCTCAATTGCAGAAGTTCTTTGAATCGTTGACGATTATTCACTCCAATGAGGTTCTCCAGAAGGTAGCCGCTGTTAGAGGCCTGTTGAGCAGAGACAAGAAGGTCTTATACACTGAACATCCACTAGTGAGAAGCCACCCAGTTACTGGCGAAAAGAGTTTGTTTTTCTCCAGAGGGTTCATCCACAAGATCAAGGGCTTGAAGGAGTCTGAGTCTGCCTTCATTTTGAACTTCTTGGAGGACCACTGCCTCAACAACCCTGAGATCCAGGTCAGAGCCAACCACAGAGGAACAGATGCCAGGACTGTGATTGCGTGGGATAACAGGTTTTTGGCCCACACTGCCGTGCTGGATTTCCTCAATCACGACACTCCTGCTCGTCACCATTTCAGAATCACTGTTCTTGGTGAGAAGCCGTACTTAGAGGACAAGAGGGTGGAGGACTCCGACTCTGACGGTGAGGACAGACATCCAAGAGCCTACTAGACAGAACAAATATGAGAATATGCTTGATGGTTCAATAGAGTGAAATGATGATTTTGTAGAGTGACGAGTGAAAATAAAGGAATCTGTTTGGAAAATTGCCGAATGTGGGATATTGCTTCATACAGTGTTGGACCACTTCTGGCAAATTTCGCAGCCAATTGGTCCAAACCTAGAAAATATCATCAGCAGGTGGTCATACTCCACTTGGAATTGATATTTGAAATACACGATATGACCAGTAGGGCTGTGCTCGTAATCTTAAGATTTTCTTATTGTCGCTTAGAGAATAGAAAATTCCACAATGAACTCAGCATTCGTAGGCGAGTCGCTAATCTTGAAAATGGCTAAGCCGAATATTCGAAAATAGGGGAATTGGCAGATCCCAATTGCCCGCCCAATGCAAATTCCATTATGAGCTCACCAGGGGGTATCCGTTATTCAAGCCCTATTTTTCTCTTTGTAATCTGCAATTGTAGCTAGACAAGGTCCACAGTGTACAAAGAAATTCAATGAACGGAACTTCGGTGCAACCCTTTTCTTTGCTGATAATTAGGCCCAATTGGTCCAAGTAGTCGACATATTAAGACCACTTTCCTAAATTAGCCGGAGGAGAATCCGAGTGCAAGACTACAATGAGATCCAAGACAAGTTTTATTAAAGTACAGGTATCAAACGAAAGCATAAGGGTTTGCGCGGGAAGAAGAATCAAACATTTGTCATACGGCAAAACAGAAGGGGTCAACGACTAGCGCAGCCCTTAGTAGTTCAACCTGAGCTTCTTGAATTCTCTCTTGTCGTGATACGTGGCGCATGGGTCGGATGGAGCAGCCTCGTGCCACATAGTCAGACTCTTTCTGACGGTGGTGTAGACAGTGCCAACATCGCCATCACCAGCTGGGGCCTGAGTGGTCTTAGGAGTAGAGGCTGGTTGAGTGGTGGCTGGGGTGGTGGCACCAGCTAGGGTGGTGCTTGGACCAGCAGAAGAGTCGGCCTCACCACACTGACCAGTAACGGCCTTGAGCACGTTACGACCAATGGTGGACAAAGTGTCGGAGTCAAGGAGGAGGTCGAGCAACTCTGGGATAAGACCGGAGTTGGTGATGGCAGAGACAAGGTCACCAATACTGAGGTTGGTCTCACCGTCGCTCTCCATGATGGCTCTGATCAAGTCAGCACCAAAGTCGATGAAAGCACGGTCAGTGAGGACGGCAATGACAACAGAGGAAGCCAAGCCAGAGTTGGCCAAACTCTCCAACAAGTTGTCGACAATGTTGCTCACGTCAATATCTCTCTTCTCCATGTCAAGCATGCTTGGTTTCATCAAACCGTCCTTCTTCAAGAGCTCGACAGTCTCCTCGTGGGTCATGACTCCACCCTCAAGAAGCTGCTCACGCTTGTCAAAAAGGTTGCCAAGGAGACTTCTGATAACGTCAGTGGCAATGCCAATCACAGAAACGTAGACCTCACAGTCGCTGAGGACATCAGTGAGCACTCTGCTGAGCAAACCAGAGTCCACAAGAGCCTTCAACAAGGTGGTCAAGTTAATCAGAGAGTTCTCCAAGACCCAGACGATAGCGTTGATGGCAATCTTTCTCAAGTTTTCCTGGGTGACGAAGAACTTCAACACAGTTGGAGCCAAGTCAGTGTCGTCAATGGCGCTCAACACCTTGGTGACAATCTCGTACTCTCTGGCGGTCAACTGCTCGTCCATGTTGGATCTCTTGACTCTCATCTCATCCAACTCCTTCAATTGCAGCAAGGTACCCTCCAAGTCTTGTCTCTTGGCAAGGACAGAGTCCAGGAGGGCAACATCGGAAGATGCGTTATCAACCTGGGCAGGGGCGGCATGGACGGCGGTGGCGGCCAAAGTGGCAATCAAGGCGGACTGACTGAACTTCATCTCTTAATCGGTGGGGGCTTGACAAAACGAGTGTGGGTGGTGAACTTTCGACCGTTTCTTTGGATTTTAAGAATCAGGAAACACTCAAAAATTTATGATGATTTGCAGATACATGCCGCTGGTGTCTTATATATTTAGCCAGTGCATACTGCGTCCAGCAACAACTTTGTTTTGTCGTCAGGATCAAGAATTACTGTATCAAGTTATAACGTGTTTCAGTGGTTGCAAAATCTTTACCCGATTAGGAAGTGACATTTTGAACAGTGCTGCGAGCGTGCAGGCAAATATGCACAAATCTTATTATCTCCTCGATGCGACCTAGTCTGAAGGGGAATAGCCACAACTGCATTGGGAATGCGTCTCTTGTCACTTCCTCGAACGGGTAGGACCCGGATTTTGCGAATAATTTGTGCGGGCCTTAGGTATTGTGGCCTCGGGTGCCGGCCCAAGTCTCGGCAGAGTCGTTTTAGTAGCCAAGGATACCTTCTCGGAACTTACAAGGTTCCGGCACCGCTCGTTCCATGCCAAATTAGTAAACTTGTTTACTTCTTTCTCGCTTGCCAGGTATGTGAGCGTTCCAATGCTTACACTGCTTAAGCATGCAGCATCTTGCTGAATACCCAAAAACCGTGCGCCTTGACAAGGACCACCAGGTTGGCTTAGCAGATCCCCAAGATGAATCAGCGTCTGTCAAAGAAGCTCATTAACAGAGCCTGTTTCTTGGTGCCGTCCGACTTCTTGTTAGAAGGGGTTGCTTTCTTAGGTGCTGGAGCGGCTCTCCTTGCCGGCTTGGGTGCCTCATTCTTCTTGGGTTCCGCCTTTTTGGTCACTATGTAGCCTTCGTCGTCAATTGTTGTAACAGGCTCAGGCTCCTGAGCATCCTCTGCCGTGCCTGCGTTCTCGCCCGCCTGCGGCGTGGGCGATTTGGATGTAAGAGAACGCAACGAGGAACCCTGGGGTAACAGCGGCGCGATTGTGGCTTTGGGCTGTTGCTCGTCCTCCTGAGGCTTGGATTGAGCTTCTGGCTCGACCATGATGGGCTCTTCCTTCTCCTGCGCCTCTTTCGTGTCGTCGTTATCTGAAAAGTCGCTGAGATCGTCCAAGAATAACGAATTGAGATCAGTGGTTTTGGCAGGAGCTGCTTTCTTCTGTGGCTCCTCTTCCTCAGGCTCTTCCGTCTCATTGGAGACAATCACACGCTCCTTAGGCTGCTTGCTCTCCATTTTCCTAGACTTGTACTGGTAACCCGAGCTCTGTTCGGGCTTGCGCTTTTTCGAATCGTCCTCTTTCTGCTTCTTCTCCTCCTTACGAGAAACATAGTTGGATAGCAATGATGCTTGCGGTTTTTCCTTTCTGGACTGGTATTGAAGCTTTGGCTTGGACTCCACCTTGGGGCCTCCTTCTTGGGCTCTGGCTTAGGTTTAGGAGGCTCGACCTTAGAACGTGGTGCAGCCTGCGCCAGAACAGTCTTGAGCGGTCTTCCACGGATCATGCCTAGCTCATAGTAGGATTCTACTTTATCGAAATCCACGGGTCGCCTGAGCTGCTCCAATGCTATGTCGCTTGTGCTGAATGAAAATTTGTTCTGGGAAATGCTGTATATGTGAATGGAGCCGACCTGATCAAACAGATCCAGTAGGTAATTTTCATCAGGGTTTTCCACGATTTTCACGACCGTTTTCGTGCCCTGGGTCCCGCTGGCCACGTACAACGCGTTCAACTTCTCCTTGTTCAGAGAATAGTAGGCATAAAGGATCCGTTTGGCCTGGGAATTATGCACATTAAGATCACGAGAAACTGAACTGAAGGTGACAGTATGAGAATCAAGCTTATCGGCGATATATCTAACCTGATCCGGGGTTATATCCATGGTCATCCTATTCACGATGAAGGTTGATCAGACTACTAAAGCGCGTTAGAGGTAGTGGGAGGAGCATATACAGGTCAATCTTCAGCCAGTCCCAGGGTCCGTGAATAATCAGTATAAGATCGAGAGTTTGAATTTTCAATTTGAAGGCTGATCTGCCGTTGATGCTGAGAATTCGATAAGTTGGAAAAAAACTTGAAAAATTGAGTGTGGGGTGAAAATTCCGCATGTGCTTGAAACACCCTCATCAGATACAATGTTTGGATGGCCACTATTCAATCGTTGTTTTTTTCGCTAATTAGTCCCTTTTCGATGCTTCGTTTTTCTTGAGTTAGTCTTTATTCGTCCATGCACAATCCTTCCCAGAGCACCCCAGTTCGGAAAAGTCACAATACAAGAAAAGAGCATAATGAGCAACTCTCGAAAACCACAATTCCTCATGTTCACCGGGATTACACCCCTCCAAGCCAGAAGTCAAGAAATTTATCCGGGCTATGCTGGACTTCTTGCTTCCCCTCCTATTCTACAATACCACTACAACAATGCGGCGCCAACAAAGGAACGCCGCTTCAATCGATTTTCTTATCCAAACATCCATTTCTATAAACCCTAAAGCTCGTCCTTGCGGCCCAAGTACTTGGCCTTCTCTGCAGCACGGGCCTCCAAACTGCCTCCCAATTGGTTGTTGATCATGTCCTCGGTTACTCCTCCCGAGATAAGGGTGTTCCAGGACTTGATTCTCTCGAAGCCATTGCGGGCGTATTGATAGTCTGTGAAGGCCTGGATGATTCTGTCTCTGCTGGTGGCAACGAAGGGGCCGTGCTGCACAACAGGTTGGTCCAATACCTGGCCACCCACAAGCACAAACTCGGCATCCTTGGTGTTGGTTTCGGGGTACTCACCCAGAATAGTGTCGCCGTCAGCGTTGAAAAAGACATTGTCGAACTCCTTGGCCTTGCGGTCACCAAGCTTGAGAGTGCCGCCTTGCAAAAGGTACAAAAAGAAATTGAAGTCCTTGGGAACCTGCTGCTTGAACAGAGAGCCTGGCTTCATCTTATAGTGGTAATAGTTGACCGGCGTGTAGGCCAAGTCCTTCTCCAGCTTGACGCCCAACGACTCACCGGAAATGACTCTGACAGTGACCTTTCCATCCTGGTCTGTAACCTCGGGAACCTCCCACTCTTTCAAGTCTCTGTATCTAGGTTCGACTTCCTTGAGCTTCTCAGGCAAGTCAACCCACAATTGCAAACCAACGTTGGCTGAGCCGTCTGGGTGGATCACAGGCATCTCGGAGTGCACGGTACCACGACCAGCGGTCATGAATTGAAGGTCGTTTTCTCTCAAAACACCTTTAGAACCAGTGAAGTCCTCGTGAGCAAATGCTCCCTTCAACATCAAGGTGATGGTCTCCTGACCCAAATGAGGGTGCTCAGGGAATCCGCCCTTGCCGTTGGAGCTGAAATGGTCAAACATCAAAAATGGAGAAAAGTTTCTCATGTTCATGTTGCCTATACTTCTTCTCACTCTGGCTCCCACACCTTCAGCCTGTTCGATGGCAGGCATAATAGCTTTGATGGATCTCGTAGTCATAGCGCTTGCAATAGTTAAAAGGAAGCAGAAAAAGATAATTCTCATTAACTTCCACTGTGGGAATCGGCCCCTTATAAGCACGCTGGTAGTCAGGATTTAGTAAATGCACCGAAGACAGCTAGTCAGCGCGGACGGCATACAGTGGCTAGGTATTAGTAAAATACTACCAACTGGTGGAGCAAACCCTGGGGTAATCTATGCAGGAGATAAGCTTGTTTGACAGCGTTAGTCAGATCGGACTGTCCCCGATGACGTATTCTATTGATAAAATTGGGAAACGAGAATTGTTGAATATTCTGGAAGTTTCGAGAAGTCCTAAATTGTACAATGTGTATTTTCGCTTAGACACTCCGGAATTGACGCGGCTGGATAACGGCATTAAGCCTCATCTAGTTGGTCCATCGGTTAGACTATTGTTCCGTGGGGCGTGTTTTGGTTTGAAATCGCCAAAGGTGCATTTTTATTGTTCAAGATCATGAAGTTTTTGATTTCAATGATAAGAAAATACAATTCATAGCAGGGTCCTTTTTAGCGATTGAATATTTTCTCGAGAAGTTCCCTGCTTGTTCCAATGTATAAAGATCGATATCGTTACCCCGGACTTTGAAATTTTTATTTCCGAAACATAATATAACAATGAGTTCGTCTTACGTCTAAGTTTCTACATATTGCTAGCATCTTATGCCTTTAGCACATAATCGTTCATCTATTCATCTACTCATCTAATTCATTCGCAGCAGTGAATGCCAGGCTACACTGCTACTTTTTCGTGGCAAACGTGAAGACCGTGGGAAAGACCACACGCAATGTTTCATCCATACCCACGCCAAGCGCTTCTGCTAACTTGTCAATCAACTCGTCCGCTGCGTCAGGCTTATCTGGATTGTCGTGCTTCCAGTTGTGGTAGCCAGACCAACTCTTTGCCTGGGATCTGAAGATTTCAAGAGAGATGTTTCTCTCAATGTACAATGGGGTATAGCTGGCGCCTCCGTCGTTCTCGTGAGGGTGATAGTAATGTCTCACAATGTCCTTGAACTCCGACTCGGGGGACTAATATGCGATAAGGTGGTTCTGAAGATATCGTGGCCAGGCTGATCGAAGTATGGCCCAAAGAAACGCTCATACGAGTCTCCGTACTTCTTCTTGGACGATTCGTACAGCCATTCAACTACAAGATCAGTGGCCTTCTGGTTGCCCACAAAGACGGGATCGAAGTAGAACCAGTATGCGAGAGTGCCTCCGGATTTCAAGATTCTGGCACTTTCGGCAAAGAATTTTGGATGGTCAAACCAATGGCACGCTTCAGCAGCTGTGATCAAATCGACCGAGTGGGGTTGAATTTCCTCTGGTGCCTGTTCTGCTGGAGCAGCATAGAACCGGATCTTATCGGAGAACTCCACTCTGGGATCCTTGGTGCAATGACCAATCATGGCTGGCGAGAAGTCAGTGCCGATCACTTGCTTAAAGTAATTGAGGAGTTTGAAAGCCACGAAACCGGGTCCACAGCCAACGTCCAAGGCTAGATCCAAAGCGCCTCCATGGGACTTGTGGTGTTCGACCAAGTGGTCGTAGAAGGTGTCCGGGTACGTCGGTCTAGCGGCGTTGTAGCCCTTTGCGTCGAAGTCCTGATCTTGATAGGTAGTCATCCAAAAAAATATAAGGAGCTAGGCCAATTGAGAAGGAAAAGAGGCAGTATTTATAGTTCTATGGTTTGCAGTATGCACTCCACACATCAACCGCATATCCAGGGGTCCAGAAGCAATGCAGACTTGCGATGGGAAGCATAGAATTGGTTTGAATTTTTTTTGTTGATTTCTGATAGGTCCATATTTTCATATTCCGTTGAGAGTTTTCCAAATTTAGCTCAAATGAACCAGTGAAAATGGAACTTTGAACCCTGGATCGGACATATCCACTGCGATGCAGGTAAACTGACCTCGAGATAAGCACATAGATGTGTCAACGACAAACTGATGAAATCAATAACTTTGCATCTTGTATTCATTTAAAGTTGTTTAAATAGCGAGGAATACACTTGTTATGCTTTGCTACTAGTGACTTGGATGCTACTATAATGCCCTAATGATGGCTGCAAAACGGGAGCACCGAGATTTTCGGTAATACCTTAAGATCACCGAATGAGTCAACAATATGACAAATTCAGCCCTTTTGGAGCATACTGATTTAAAAATAGCCTGGTACCGGCTTTTTATTCAATAGCTGCATCTTTCAGCATAATGTGTAAAATCAAAGGTCACGCCGTTCCTTATATAGGAAACCGTTAATTGACATTCAGTGACCGTCTCGGAAAACAAACGATGGGTTTGGGATGTCATGAAAGCTGAACTATATCAATTCAATGCATAAAAAACGTAACAATGGTGTTTCCCGATAGATCATAAAACGGTGCATATTCGGATAGTCTTCCTGCTTATCTCGATGATCAATGCAAGGAATGCCGATCGTGGGGAGCAATGCGTTACATTCAACTTTCTTATCTCTCTACAATACAAAGTCTAATATTTATCGATTGCGTTCCTCATTACATGCTATTACATCGCAGGCCAGGGGGTTATTATTAGGGCTCTGCTTAGATTGTCTTTTTGTTCTCGCTGACAGGAGTGCTGACAGCGGTGTTGGACTCGGACGAGTCGGTGGAGTTTGTGGAAGCGGTTGAAGCCGACTTCTTCATCAAAGCATCCTTTCTCTCTTGTCTGCGAGCCAAGAAAAGCTTGTACTTCTCCAAGGTGATCTTGTTCTGCTTGTCCTTGTACTCTTTGACAAACTGGTACTGGGTGTTGGAGATGCGGTCCCAGATGGTGAAGAAGGGCTGGGAGAAGTTGTTGCGGAAGCCCCAGTTCTGATGGTGGATGTCGTGGTAGATGGCGTTGTTGGGGAAAAGGAACTGGAAGGGGTCCCACGGAAGGCGGTAGCCACAGTGGTCGTCAACGGTCTTCATCGTAGCGAAAACGTAGACGAAGAGAGACTCACGAGGCGAGAGTTGCGTGACGATGCCTGCTATGCCTGTTCCGACGGTGTCGAGCAAGAAGCCCTCTACTGGGTCGTTGTAAAGAGCTCCGTAGGCGTAGGGTACATATAGACGGTGGTGTCTCGAGTGGAAACGCCTGTAGAGGGTCTTGTTCAAGTGCATCGTCCTGTGAAGCCAGTACTGCCAGGTATCGATGATGCAGAAAGCAAAGCCCATGCGGAGCACCAGCCAGCCGTAGGTGTAGGCAAACCAAAGCAACGAGTCAGAAACCCAGGAGGGAGCCCAGTTGTGCTTGAGGTACCATATCTGGTAGAGCTCGTGACCTGTCGTTGGAGGGGGTCGATAAGGTAAACAGCGTAGGCCACCACCAGCTGGATGATATGCTGCACCACAACGTCAAACAAGACATCACGCAAAGGCGCCTTGTTCCGCAGCTCCTCCTCTTCGGAGGGATGGATGCGGTATTTCTCGGCGAGCTCGTACACGTCGATTATATGGAAGAAGGTGGAGTAGGTCCAGTAAGCGATAACTGGAGCGAAAATAGCCAAGATGCCATCGGGAATTCCCGGGATAAGATCGCCCTTGGGAGCAACTAGCACCGGCGGAGGTAAAAGAGCATCGGCCACGGCTGCCAGGATGTTAGCAGGAGGCAGTAGCACGTCCATGTTCAAAAAAGGCAGTGATGTGTTTGTGAGCTGAGGATGCGCAACGCTTATATAGTGGAGCCAGGAAAAATAAAAAGAAACCATACGCAGCTCGGAAAGCACGTGAGGCCAAAACAAGAATAGATGCCACTTTGTAGAAGGACAATTGCGTTTAACGGACGGGTGGAATACGGAAAATAAAAGCGGAAGAATTGAAATGGGGATTGACGTAATTTTTTCAGAATTCGAGTACGTAAATCCGAAGTCCGAGGCTGTACAGCAACTCACCCGGTTGGCCCCTATTCGGAAGAACTTGCTGGATTTTTAAAAAGACTGAACACTTTTGCCAAACATGCAATGGGTGTTTTCTGGCTTGATCCGAAAGGTGGCCTCTTGCTTTGGTAGTGCATCGTCTGAGGTGGTCTGGTGAGATTTGTAAAGCGAGGAGTTCTGGACGGATCGCCAGACAGGATATAGAAAACGAAATTAGTGTGATTTTTTGTTGGCCGTTTTCTGGATAGGGGCATTCCACGTTTCAGCCTCGGATAGGGAGTTTTGGAATTACGGTTTTGGAATTTACGGTTTCGGTGCCACAATGGCCACAAAGGTGGTGAAAGCGCTTTGGCTGCAAACGCAGACTCCAGACGCAAGCCCACATGAAAAGGTGCCGGCAATTGAAGAGTACCTCAAAAATGCACGATTCCTAAATCTGACTTTTTTCAAAATCGATCTTTTATCTGCCTCAACCTTGGCTTCTGGAGGCTCCGGTGAGGCTGATGGACCGAGGTGAAGGAACATCGTGGATCACAATAGCCAGATGCTGATTTATCCGAACGTTCTGGCCCCCTCTTTGCTACACGTCTGCTCATTGTTCTCAGATCGTCTAATCTCAATGGGTCCAGGGGAAACCGTGAGTGTCTCAGATGGCTGGTATAGCACCATAGCGCAAAATGCCCTTGAGCGTCAATGCTGATGTGTGCAGCGGTTTCCAGAAATTTCACCCCATTGTGACTCCTCGTCAACTTTTGTATCGCTAAATGGTGCCCCTTTTCCCTTTCGTCGCTTATCCGGGACTCGTGGGCTTTGTGCTTCTTTTGATAATGGCTGCGAAACGCAAAACCAAAGCCGTTTGCGCTAAGCTACAGTGGCCTCGCAAAACAGCAAACGGTTTTTCCGAAACAATCCTGTGGCGCTACTGTGGTCCACGTTGTTGGGATAGGCGAAGTTGGCGGTACAATAAGACTCAGGCCACAAAACGGCTTTTTCAGGGCACCGACACATGACTGTGGGAAGCGAGAAGCGATTGGCTGGTTTCGTGGTCACGACGGTGATTTTCAAGCCACCATGTGTAGGCAAATTGGTGGCACCAAGTAGAGGTTTTGACTGGGTGCACTAGGGTAGGGTATGGACGTAGGGTGCCTTCTCAATGGACCTTCTTCTCCTTTCTTCTGTTTCTTGGTAAGAATTATAGGGGAATTACATATTATTGGTATCTGCGGAGATCCGGCTTGTTGCCGAATTCGGAGGTGACTGGTTTGTTGATAACGGTCTCGCAGTGAGGTTTCAAGGTGGGTGCTTAGAATCACAAATCCAGATGCAATGCTGGCTGGACGACGTAATTTGATTTTGTGTTTGAAATGGAGTCCTACGAGGTGTCTCAAAAACAGGCAGTTTCCGTTTGTCGGCAAAGCGGGTAAATGCTTTGAGGTTTGTTGAGAAATAGTGTATTGAAATCCATTGCCATAGACCCACCCCAACAAAAGCTGGCTGAACGAAAGACAGTCAGAGAGCTTCCCTGGAGGCAATGGAACAGGATTGAATTGATTGTATGAGAAATGGAACAGAAGACTGAATTGATTGTATGAGAAATTGAAATCAATCGAGCGAACCTACTATTATGCTAGAGCTTGAGGGAAGCCACCATCAGTGAGACCCGTCTAATTGGTTTGACTGCCGAATTCCCAATCCAAAGGAAATAAGTTTGGTCAGTGGCTAGAGACTTTGATTTGACCACGATAGCTGTTCTATTCAGTTCGGTTAGAAGTACGTTAACCAGTGCATTGCGAGCAGTTTTTGAAAGACATCCATACGACAACCCCGACTAAAACGAAAAAGGAGAGTTGATTCGACGAGGAAGACCTAAAGGAAGCCTCATTATCAATAAATAGTCTTCTGAAAGGAATACCCTGATTATTCGCAGCCTCTCACATCTTGAAAGGAGGATACCCAACTTCCCTCGACATCTTGAAATATGAAAACCTGCTTACTTAGCAGAACTTCAGCTTTTTCAAAACCTCTTTTCCTATCCTTTTTTTTCCTTTTTTCTTCCATCGACATTATACCACCCTCCAGACTGGCTCCAACCAATAACCCAAGCGCGTGCAGTACAAATCACCAACTACTTTCTTATGTCGAAATCCAAGTACTCTGCTGACAGCATCTGGAAGAACACCCCCGAGAAGATCGTATGTACCAAGCAAGCTTGACTCAACAATTCAACTAACAACAGAACACAGAGCTTTTCACGCTCACCTACGGATCAGTGGTGGCTCAGCTTTGTAGAGACTTGAACAGCAACTATGCTGAAGTCAACCGCCAACTTGATAGAATGGGATACAACATTGGGCTTCGTCTTATTGAGGAGTTTTTGGCGAAGACTGGCGCCCAGCGGTGCCTGCTGTTCAAGGAGACAGCCGAAATGATCAGCAAAGTTGGTTTCAAGATGTTCCTCAACATCACGCCTTCTGTGGAGAATTTCGGTGCCGACGGCAAGAGTTTTTCATTGGTTTTCACGGAGAACCCGCTTGCCGATTTCGTCGAGCTTCCTGTCACGCTGGACCCCAAGATTCAAAAAGAGCTTTGGTACTCTCAGTTGTACTGTGGAGTGTTAAGGGGCGCTTTGCAGATGGTGCAGCTTGACACGGATGTGTTTTTCGTGAGAGACTCTTTGAGAGGAGACGACAAGACCGAGTTGAAGGTGAAGTTGAACAAGATCCTCAAGGATGAGGTGCCCGCTGGAGAGGATTAAGGCCGAGGAGATTTCTGAAGTTTTGATTGGACAATTGGGCATAGAACGGGCAATGGGAAGGTTCAGACTCGAGTCATCCTATCGTGTCAACTACTGCAGCTTGGGCCATAGATCTGCTGCAACTGGCCCGAACATTCAGCCTTCTTGGTTTCGGCATCCCACCATATTTTGAGTCAATTGCCACAATCACAAATCTACGAGGTTACGACAGCTCACGGCCAAAAAAATACGTGCCTGTTGAACTAGAAACCTTGAAGAGCTCGGTGGCATGATGCCGATATTTTCAAGCTGCTAGTCTTGGCGAATGGCCAATTGCGGCACATTCGCCGTTCGGCCAATCACCTCAACATATACGCCGAAGAGAAGATCAAAGAATGTTCAAGAACCACCTGAATCCCCCCACATCCATATTTAAGACATCCTACCCCGGTGAGCACCTACAAAGCCCTGCAGACATCGCACTAAGTACACAAACCAGGACTTTCCAGAAACACAGAACAGGCACCCAGTAAGAATATCCAAGATATATTTTCAAATTTACGAAATTTCAGAAAGATTTGCAGCTTCCCCAGAAGATCTTCCGCAAACAGCAACTCCGTCTCGTTACACGTGACCATCGGCAGGAATTATACCCCCTCGATCTCAAGCAAGAATCCTCCAACAACCACTGAAATTACCAGCAATGGGTAATCTGGAATTGGCAATCAATCCAATTGATGGGCTTTTCAATGACCCCGAGGCCGCCCAGCACCGTAAGAAGAGGAGCCCTCTTGAGCTCCTCAGAACCATCTTGTTGATGCTCTCGTACGACCTAGTGATATGGTTCTTCAACATGGTGATCCACACATTTTTCAGGGATATCCGTCTGCGTGGTACCTTTAACATCCCTAAGAAGGGTGCCATCATTTTCGTCATTGCTCCTCACCACAATCAGTTTGTGGATCCATTGGTGGTGATGTCTACAACCAGAGCTACCTCCGGCCGGAGAATTTCGCTACTCACAGCTGCCAAATCATACAGAAGAGGCTTCATTGGTACAGCTGCCCGTTTGTGTAGCGCCATTCCTGTGGAGAGGGCTCAGGACTTGGTCAAACTAGCTCTGGGGACGATTAAAGTGGAGAAGTTTGATCCTGACGGAGATAACGTCGACGTCATTGGTGAGGGTACCAAATTCACGGAGGAGGCCGAACCAAAGGGCCTTTTGGGTCTTCCCAACAGTTTGGGTAACGCTCAGATTGACCAGGTGGTCTCTGACACAAGAATTGTGTTGAAGAAGCCTTTCAAGGTGAACTTCGCGAAGCCCACCGAGCGTGACAAGCGTATCATAGATTTACTCACGAACGGAACGAACTACAAGACCGCTCCTCATGTTGACAATCACCAAGTGTTTGATAATGTCTTCAACCATCTCAACAAGGGCAGGGTCATGGGTATATTCCCAGAAGGAGGGCTGCATGACAGACCGGGCTTGCTCCCTTTGAAGCCCGGTGTGGGTATTATGGCATTGGGAGCTGTATCTAAGTCTGATGACCCCGACGCCGTTGTCAACATCATTCCTGTGGGTCTCAACTACTTCCATCCACATCGCTTCCGGTCAAGAGTTGTGGTGGAGTACGGTAAGCCCATCCGTGTGACCAAAAAGGATAGCATCAAGTATGAGCAGAACTCCAGGGAAGTCGTCAACAAGTTGATTGAGTTGGTCACATTGAGACTAAAGGAAGTGACGGTCACTTGCGATGATTTCGACACACTCATGGTGATCCAGGCAGCAAGAAGATTGTACACGGCTGCCAACCGAGAACACATTCCGTTGCCATTGGTAGTGGAGATGAACAGGCGACTCATGAAAGGCTATCAGAAGTATAAGCATAGGCCTGACGTTGCTCAACTCAGAGATAATGTCTACCACTATAACAAGATGCTCATGGCCATGTCGCTACACGACCATCAGGTTGAGGATCTCACAAGCTCCAATAGATGGGTCGTATTCTACCGTTTTGCGGTACGTGCATTCCGGGTGTTCTTCTTCTTGCTCCTTTCGTTACCAGGCGTGTTTATGTTTGCGCCAGTGTTCATAGTATCACGCCGTATTTCCAAGGAAAAGGCAAAGGAGGCATTGGCTGGATCGGTGGTGAAGATCAAGGCAAATGACGTGATAAGCACTTGGAAGATCTTGGTGGCACTTGGTCTTGCACCGGCTCTTTACATCTTCTGGGCTACCATTGCATGTTGGCTTTTAAGGTCTGCAAGTGAATTTGTCAGAAACGAGATACCCCTCATAATTCTTTTCATCGCCATGTATTTGTGGATGGTGCTCACAACCTATGCATCGTTGAGAACGGGCGAGAGCTGTGTGGATACATACAAATCGTTAAAGCCACTCTTGATCTCGATGTTATCGCACAGTCTGGATATGGTTCAGATTGAAGAACTCAAGAATACGCGGAGAAAGCTAGCGCATGAAGTGATGGAGTTCTGTGAAAAGTACGGGCCCCTGATCTTTGACGATTACGACAAGTTCTATCGCGAATACAACCGGATCGACGAGAGCACGAGCGATCTTGGAGAGGTGCTTGAAAACGACAATGTGGAGGCAGCACCGGACCTGGGCCTGGTGTATTCCAGAAGCGAATCCTACTGGCTCGACAACTTGAGCAACATTCCGATTTTCTCTTCTGTTGACGAGAAGGACACTACGACCCTGGAGGACGACACTGATGTCAGTGATATCACGCAGGAAGCACAGGAGAAGGACGGGGACGTAGAGGAAACGGAACGTGAAGTTGAGGACGACGAGGACGAGAGGAGAGAGAATGCCCGGTTGAGGCTTCGTACGGCCATGAAGAAGAAGGCCAACCGGTGGTGAAGAAGACGAAAGGTTTCTCGCGTGGAGTTGCTGGTTGCACGGTGATTTGCAACCGTGACGTCTGGTATGCTAAGCCCACCGCTAATGTGGACGAAATAAACGGAAATCGCTGTGATCAGAGATGAATCTGCTGGTTATGATAACGCGGTGAAGAAGCTGGGCATTGAGCGGCCAGACCGTTGTTGATCTTGCACCACCTTGCAGTGAGGTGCTTTTGGTGCAAAGCTGGGGAGTGCGGAGGAGAGATCCACCAGCCAGGGGAGCTTTGGATCTATTATAGTGCATTGAATATCTACGAGATTTACAAAGGATGGCGATATCTGGGGTTTGCTGGCTCGCTCAAGAGGCGATGCGCTGTTAAGGGCTGTGTTAGCAGCTGTTGCATGGGGCACAGTTGCAACAAATACTGGGAAAACAACATACGAAAAAAGGTGGCTCGGGCAAAGGCGAATCACGCTAAGAAGGGAAAAAATGGCCTGAACGGGGCACGAAAAATAACCTAAGCCGACGTTTTAGCCTTTTCCAGACGAGCAGAAAAAAACAAACGTGGGCAGAGGCATGTGGTGTCCGATCGTAACTTTGCCCCCTTGCCTCACCTGTGTTTCCCATTGGGGTAAAAATGTTGCCTAGCCCTGGCAGCGCGGCCGAAAAGGTTCAGCTCCAGGTGCGTTGCAGCCATGAGATAAATGGCGCCAATGTAGACCAAAAAACTCGTAACCACTTTTTTTTTTCACGATTCAGCTCTGCCATGAAGCTTTACTTGTTTTTGTTGGCGTTGGCTGCCGCCACGCCTATTCCAGCAGATACAAAGTTGAGAGTGACCACGTGCTCCATGTCGTCCACAAGAACGGATGATGTTGTGGAAGAAGAGCCCTGGGTCCCCAAGATTCTCCAGGCTATTGACATTGATTTCAAGAAATGAGGAAGAATGAGAGACGAAGATGTTGAAGTTGTTCCGGCTCCATAGGGTGATGCCGGAACTGAACGGTGAAGAACGGAACGAACACTGGATTGTGCCAAGGGCACGAGAGAAGCAATTTCGTGATTTCCTAGGAAGCAGCAAAAGAGGTGGATTTCAAGAAATGAAGCATTCACCGGTATATGGTAGTCTGCTGATGTTGTGGATGTTGATCATCATACGACGCTACCTCACGAAGCCGAACACGGCAAGTCACTCGTGAAACAAAAAAACATGAACTTTTGAAAAGACTTCCCAGTTCGGTTATTGCCTCTTACTGAATAGGCAAGCCTGGGAGTCTGAGACTTCGGTGGACCTCGGTTGATAAACAAGACGTAAGCCTCGGCAATCACATACCCCAAACCAAGCTCCCCAACGAAGTTTGTTTGTTGATGCCAGACGTGTTGAAAAGGCTATTTCACCAATCAAACTACCCTTTTTGGATCCGTGTTTATGGCTTTGACTTCGATCTAAGCCTAGCACGCCTGGACAACCAGGGCGCAGTATTTCTGCTCTGGCAAAGTTTATTTCTACAATACGGCGGCCGGCCGCCAATAACGAATAATGAATAGATGGAATGAGAAATTTGGAATTATACGAAAGTGAAATATCGGCACTCTGCCCGCTAAAGCCGACGGGGAACCTGTAGCTGTATTCCGGTGGACCGAGAAAACAGAACTTTTTATTATTTTCAGAAATCGACCCAAAGCTGGTTTTATGAAACTTGGGAATATTCGTGAAAAATGTGGTTTCAGGTTCCCGTCGCTTGTTTCTTTTTGCAAGGCGACCCTAGTTTAAGTGCAATAGCGGAAACTAGACCGCCGATCACATGGCTCGTATCTGGAAGGTTCCCGTGTATTCTACATTCCACGCATAGCAGGGTTGAAAATCCTGAGAATTTTTTAAACTTTCAAGGTCCGAAAATATCTAAGTATCGGCCCGCCTGAGAATGTCTACTACGTCATTTGCACATACGGTAATTTCCCCGGTGGTGTCCTTTGAAACCTGACAATTTCAGAGCTTTAAAATAACAAGCGGTCTGGGCTCAACCAAATTCACCAAAATACTTCCACCTGCCTCTCGTACATGGCTTCTCCTTCCTCTTTTTCTACAAAGTGTGATGCAACAAGGCGCTCGGTATGCTCGTGACCGCTGACTCAGCCATCACAAGACAAGACCCACAAAATCAGACTCTGACGATCCACCATAAAAGAAACGCCAAACCGTGAAACTCCACCTTTTTTCTTTTTCTTCGTTTTCCCACATTATCCACACTTTCATACTCCACATCGACCCAGCAAGTTAAGCCGCACTGCATACAACACCGCCTGTTATCGCTGATCCGCTATCGCCCGAGCCACAACCTATTGCCACTACATCTTTTTCCTGAATCGCTTCACCAAAACACATAAAAACGACCAACAACCCGCTTTTTTACACTTTCCAAACCACCGCCTTCCAATACCAGCAAATACCCAGCCATGAAAATCACATTCAGATTATCTACCGAGGTGTCCTACTCGGTCACAGTCCCAGACAACTCCACGGTTGAGGATCTTGCCAACGCCGCCAAGGTCGGATGCCCGCCAGACACTTGCTTGCCTTCCGACTTCAAGCTCATTTACAACGGTGCTCGTTTGGCTCCTTACTACAAGACGCTAGACACTTTTGAAATGGTGCCTTCCAACCCCCACAATACTGTCATTCTCATGAACGCCGCCGAGGCGCCCGAGGTGCTGGCTCCGGCCAAGGCGCCCGTGACAGCCACAAAGAAGAAATCCAAGAAGAACCGCTGCTGCTTCAGTCTGTGCTCATCGGCTGCTCTCAGAATGGTGGGCGACTGTGGCCACTGCAACGGCAAGTTCTGCGCCAAGCACAGGCTTTTGGAGGACCACGCTTGCACGGGGTTGCAATACTGCAAGGACGATGCTCACGAAAGAAACGCCATGAAGCTCCAAAGCGAGAGCACCATTGCATCTAGAGTGTGAGTCACCCTGCCAATGATAGAGCCTGCCTGCTTCATACCTTTGTACGATGAACACGTTAACGATAGATGAATGTAGAACAGTGTAGAGAAGAGGAATTTTTCACTTAATCTTGAGTTGAAGCCGTTCAAGCAGTTCTTAGATTTACACGGGTATCCGTATACTGCTTGAGTCGTGACTGAAAACCGAAAGATAGTTTAGTGATCTTCAAGTCTACCTGAATCTCAGAATTTCATTACAGCCTATTCTGTCCTACTAGAGCAACTATGCCTTCCAGATAATGAAGTCCATCAATATATACTGCTACCATGAAGACATTTTTGCCTGGCCCAACCAGTTTCATAATCTAGACGCTTCTACAACCACTCTAACAGTGAGCCGATCGTTACTATACAGAAGTCATTAGTCCCTGGGAATGCTATCAATTATTCAACAAGTTATGCAAAATGTCATCAAATTTACCGTTCGTAGCGTTGTTGGCCTTCACCAAGATGTCCTCAGCGTCCTTGTAGGCCTTTTCCTGGTCTGGACTGTCAAGATCGTGGACATTTCCTAGCAGAATCATGGCCTCGGCCACATTCACCCAGGTTTCGGGCTCGTCCTCGTCTTGCGAATCCTTCAAGTACTTGAGTGCCGTCAGGTACAATTTTTGACTGGCTTTCTGAGCCTCGTCCTTCGAAAGACCGTCAATGTCCTTCTTGTCCTTGGCATAGTAGGTCAAAGTAGTGTACACGTTGGAGGGTGTTTCGGCCTCCATAAGGTAGGACTGGCCCAAACGCTTGCACAATTCCCTGCGCAAGGTGGTCAACGGGTGGTCCTTGTCTTTCTTTCTTTCACCGGCTAGGCGTTTGTCCAAGTTGCCCAAAAAGACGATCAGGTGATCTCTCCACCATTTGTTGTACTTGTCTGTGTTCTTGATGGAGAAAAGCGGGTGATTCTCGTCCAACCTGTGCTCCGGAGCGTCGTCTTCAGCGTCAGAATCCTCACCTTCCATGTGCTCCTGGCCAAAGTTGTCCACCACATCAAGGAGGTCGTCCAAAGCCTGTAGGAAATCCAAGCTCTCAATGTTGTAGTAGTCGTACTGGTTAAGTTCGCCGGAAATGGCCTCGGCCTTCTCCCACTGGGCAAGACACTCGTCCAAAAGCTGAGCACCTGTCTGAGATTTTGCACCCACTCTGCTCTCGGTGTCCAAACGAGAAATCACCGTCAAGGCGATCTTGTTGATCATGATCCGTGCCTTGGCAAAAAGAATGTCTACAGAGTTTGGGAAGAGCTCCTCGCCCCGGGCTATACGATCCATGGCTTCCGTGAAGTAGGCCTCCACCTTGTCTCTTTCCTCCGTGTGGAAGAAGGCCAAGTTGGAAAGCGCCAACGCGTAGATGGCGTAGAAACGGCCCGTGATGTCCACGTTCTCCTCGTCGCTGTCCGACTTGTCCAGATGGGCTTTTCTCAAGATTCGGTCGCATTCGTGGATGATGCCGTTGAGAACAAGCTCTTTCTTGTCTTCCAGAACAAAATACGTTCTCCACAAAGCGGCCAACTGGCCCACGGCGTCGTTAGCGTCGATTTCAGCCCCCAACTCCACGGTGAGCTCGTTGGCTTCTTCAGAATTCGATCCATTCGTTTCACTAGCCACAGGAGCATCAGAGACGCCGTTTTGAGCTCCATCTTCGCCTGCGGCTTCGTTTTTTTGCTTTTTCGCCCGGGCAGCCTTGCCCAAGCCCAACGGTCTCTTTGGAGGCATGGATTTGCAAAATTCAGTATGTAGCTCTTAAGAAGAAGAGCTTGTTGCAAAGAGAGAAGCGAAAAAATGCACGCCTCATTCGCCTCATGTGGATATACTGAAAGATGCACCGCTGCAGTGGGTCTGTCCACGACATCGCGACACTCCATCGCGCGACATTTTGTTCGACCCTTACCCACATATTCCATGGAACCTAGCCTGTTGAAACTTACCCGATGTGCTTGCAACGGCCCTACTTCCCGCTCGATCGTCACGGCTACATGTATTGGTGCACGGGCGTACCAAACCCCCTTGGCTTTCCGGTGAATTCAATCAAAAGTCTCTGTTTGGTCCCATTTGCAGCCATCCTTCTTCTTCATCAAAATATCGAAAAACACCATGATTTGTATTCAGAGGCTCACCAGCCTCATCACAGCCCTAGCTTCAAGGTACCCATCGGCGCGTGACCCAGGAAAGACGCCCTGAGCTGGTGAAAAATCAACATCTACCAAAAGAATCCCCCACGCCCATTGGACCGAGCCCACACCGACGTCATGTCCATACTGATGGCCACTTTCTGTCCCGCCCGCCGAGCCCCAGGCGGGTATTTTGCTATGGACCACTTGTCGGCGTTTGGAAGCCCTTAATTTAGACGCCTTTGTGATCGATCACGATGGTGGAAAAAACACCTCTTTTAGGTTCGCCAGTTGCCCAAAAAGCTAAACTGAAAGGCGTGTCAGGCCGCCAGCAGAAGCCGCTTATAATTGTCAGCTTTTGTCATTGGTTGCTCTGTCGACTGGACCAGACCGAGTGAAAAAGCTTTCTCTGTGGCAGGCCCATGCATTGCTTTCCATGCGCGGCGGGCAATGTTGCTTTCTTCTTTTCTTTTTTTTTTTTTTTTTTTTTTTTCCGGGATTTTTTGCCAGCATGAAGGCTTTAGCGTAGTAGCAGGAAGGGTAAAGATTTTGCAACCACTGAGTTCTTATGATCTACATGCCCCGCCCCCACGCTGGATTTTGCCCCGCGTTGTAATTGTTATATTGCATTGCGGGCCGCACGCGGAAGGGGAAACTTGGTCCGAGAAACGGAAATCACGTGGCAAAAAGGCACGTGGCGCGAAAGCACGTGACAACGGTCCCGTGACTGGCGTCATCCGCTTGCAATCACGTGCTGATTACATCTCCTCACGTGCAATACTCACGTGCAAGTAGCTAATCAGGACGGCTGCAAAGTACATAATCAAGCAGGATCCATCAATAAACCCCAAACCTCCTATGACCCTTCTAGCGTCACTCAACTGTGCTGGTGAGCTGCACGTGATCGTTGGTGGAAAGGCTCCTGTTGCTGCCATCAGAGCCAAAGCCATTTTGGCTGCTGGAGCATCCCCCATACTTATTGAAGTTTCCGATGACCTTCCCAAAACCTTAGAGGGACTCGTCGAAGAAGGCAAAGTGAAACATGTGAAGGAGGAGTACTCAAAGACCCTTCTTCAACAGCTCGGACGCCCGGATGTCGACAATGTCGTGGACAGGGTCTTTGTCACCTTATCTCACACCGAGCTGCTTCTCAAGAAACAGATATCTGACGACTGCAAGAGGCTACGGATTCCTGTGAATATCACCGATTCGGCCGAACTCAGCACCTTCACTTTGCTCTCCACACACACCGCTGGCGACTTCCAGTTTGGCGTGACAACGTCAGGTAAAGGATGCAAATTGGCATCCAGAATCAAAAGAGAGCTTGTTTCCTCTTTGCCACCCAACATTGCTGCAATTTGCGATAGAGTCGGTGAGCTTCGAAAGCAGATTCAGGAGGACGATCTCGAGGAAGTTGGTGGCCACGATGATGATGCCATAACCACCAGTAAGCTTAATTCGTTGGTTAAGGAGTTCAGCATGACCAGACTGCAGCAGGCCACGCAGCGGTCCCGCTGGCTTTCTCAGATTGTGGAGTACTACCCACTTTCGAAATTAGCTGAGATCTCATTGGAGGACTTGAAGGAGCAGTACAGACAAGACAAGGAGGAAAGCCTCCAGAGAAAGAGACAGAAGCTCCAGAAGAAAGGAGAACTTTCTCTCGTGGGATCCGGTCCCGGCTCCGTTTCCATGCTTACGCTTGGGGCACTTCAGGAAATCCACTCTGCTGACCTCATTTTAGCCGACAAGCTAGTTCCTCAACAGGTGCTCGATCTCATCCCTAAAAAGAGCACCAGACTATTTATTGCCAGAAAGTTCCCCGGCAACGCTGAGCGTGCCCAGCAGGAGCTTTTGGAGATCGGGCTTGATGCCCTTCAAAAAGGTGAGAAAGTGGTGAGGTTGAAACAGGGCGATCCGTACATATTTGGCCGTGGAGGTGAAGAGTTCAATTTCTTTACCGAGCACGGCTTCCCGCCCGTGGTTCTTCCCGGCATCACTTCTGCTTTGGCAGCACCCGTATACCTGAATATTCCAGCTACTCACCGTGAGGTTGCTGATCAGGTACTTATATGCACCGGAACCGGACGCCGTGGTGCTCTTCCGAACCTTCCCGAATTCGTGGAGTCCCGTACGACCGTGTTCCTCATGGCTCTTCACAGAATTGTTCTGTTGATCCCCCACTTGATCGAGGAGAAAGGCTGGAGAGCAGATCTTCCCGTGGCTATCGTGGAGCGGGCCTCCTGTCCAGACCAGCGGGTTATCCGAACGACATTGGAGAAGGCGGCAGCAGCTACTGAGGCTTTGGGTTCGAGACCACCGGGATTATTTATTGCAGGTAATGCCTGCCATGTTTTGACAAAGAAGGGTGACGAGGACTGGACCGTTGAGGAAGGTACACTCGAGCCCAAATTGAGCGGATTTTTGCAGCAGTTGAGCCATCCAGTGGAGGGCGAGAGAATTGCTGCTGAGCCGCTCACGCCCGACTTGAAGGTTCCAGTTGTGGCGAAGTAATTAGCGATTAATGCATAGACAGTGGAGCCGTTTTTGTAGTTGGTGGTGACGGCCTTACAGCAGTAGCAAGGACCTCAGATTCCAACAAATGAAGCGAAGTTTGTGGGGTGGATTTTGAAAATGTTGATATAAATTGCAATGCACAAGTTACATGGGCTATAGCCATGTTGGAAACACGCTAGGAACTATTGATACACCTTAACATCAAGCGTGTCAGGTATCAAACATAGATGAGAAGTTCTCCGCTAAAGCTAGTTTCCTGATTTGAAGAAGGACAGGTGATACCCTGTAACAGGAAATTCACGATCTCTCAGATAAGAGAACCGCTTTAGGTAATGAAAAGATCACAACAGACTCTATCTAAGTCAGTACTTGAGTGTTCTTAGTCCTCTTAGTTAAGAAATCAAGGAAGTCATATCTAAGTGTTATTCGTAATTTACCATGGATGCACCCGAGCATCCTGACAAGCCATACGAGTAACATGACATAATTTTCAAGCCGAAATATCACATAGCTTCAACTAAAGCATTTCTTTTACGTAAAAACGAACGATTATTCAACGAAGAACATTAGAGCTCGAAGGTCTGCTACCAGCAATTATGATGCACTATACTACCGTCTCGGATTTTGCAGCCATTGTAAGGACCATCTAAGCACATGTCCACGGACTCTAAAAGAAAGCTCTATTTTGGGTTACTCCTCTAATTTAATAACCCCCTATTCCAAACAAAACTACAAATCGACTTATTGTCCCCCTTTGTGCTCTGAATACTACCTCCTCCTACCTATCCTATTGCGCGCGATATCAACACTTCAGAACACCTTATCTCAAATAGACTATCCCGACCATTACGCTCCACAATGCTTTTGGCACCCACATTAAAGCAATTGTCTAAACGTGCATTCATCCCTAGAACCTTATCACTGTACCGTTCTCGCTCAGATGTGGCGTTTGTGTTCGATATAGATGGAGTGCTTATGAGAGGATCAAAGCCGATTCCACAGGCTCACGCATCGCTCGATCTTCTTGACAAAAACAAAATCCCATTCATTCTTTTGACCAACGGCGGTGGTGTTTCTGAAAAATCTAGAGTTGACTTTCTCTCCGAACAACTCCAGATCGACTTATCGCCTCTCCAGATTGTCCAAAGCCATACACCAATGAGAGTGTGGGCTCAAGAGGGAAAATATAATAGAGTGCTTGTTGTTGGCGGAAATGACGATAAAGCTCGGTACGTGGCCGAGGACTACGGTTACAAGGACGTGGTGGTGCCTATGGATATCGTGAAACTGAACCCTTCTGTTTCTCCACACCACAGGTATCTGGAGAAGCAATTGGCCACCATGGCCCGCAATGTGGACTTGAGTATTCCATTTGATGCTGTTTTGGTCTTCAACGATCCCAGGGACATGGGCACGGACTTGCAGATCGTGATGGATCTTACCAACTCGAAAAACGGTATTGTCGGGACCAAGAGAGGCCTCGACGAGCGTTCACCAAAACCATCTGTGCCAATTGCGTTCAGCAACAACGATTTTGTATGGGCCAACGACTACGTGTTGCCTCGTTTCGGTCAGGGAGCTTTTCGAATGGTGGTGGAACGTCTTTATGCCGAAATGAATGATTTGAGGCCAGGACAGAACCTCGAGCTGACCATCTTGGGCAAACCTTTCCCTGTTCAGCACGATTATGCCCATTGGGTGCTCATTGAGTGGCACAAAATCATTCATGGACACAAAGACCACGGGTTTATTCCTAAATTGCACGTCAGGCCCGAGAATTCGCCATTTTCAGAAATCTACATGGTGGGCGACAATCCAGAGTCTGATATTGCCGGAGCCAACGCTTGTGGATGGCGATCTGTTTTGTTACGGACGGGCGTTTTCAAAGACGATGACTGGGCGGTGATAAAGCACAAGCCTAATGTTGGGGTGTTTGACAATGTTCTAGAATCAGTCGAGCACGTACTCAACAAACAATGAGCCAATGACGGAAGTACGATTACTTACAGTCATAGGCCCGCTCTGTGAACTTGCAGCAACTCTTGCCGGAAGGCTTGTTTCATGAAACAAGAAGATCGCAAGTTGCGCGATCTAAAAGCTAATCCCGCTGATGACGGTAGAGTTATCCGCAAGACAATGCTGTTGATGCGCCCTACGACAATCATTATCCCCTCGTGTCTAAGATAACAATGGCAATTGTGTCCTCAGCGGAGAACGAGGACGGGATGAAATTGGGCGACTTTAAGAGACGCCCCTGCGATCCACAATGGCAGATTGACCGATGAGTGACTTGTGGAGAATAATGAACGATCTGGTGATCTCAATGAGCTTCAGATTAACGGCCGCCTTATGCATGTACGCCGCCTTACATCACGATATGCCTAAATTTGGATGTTGAGGGGCCTTTAGTTTTCACGAGCTAGATCTACGTTTCTAGAAACAATCCGGGGAGCCTCCACGCATGGGAGATCCCAGCGTTGGTCGAAAAAATATCAGCACGCGAGCGCATAATTGCGTTTCACATCACTCCACAATAGGGCGATCGGCGTTTATTGCAAGGCGGACTATGGGGTTGTAGCTTGACTTGTTTTCAAGAAGTAAAGAATGTTCCATGATCTCACACATCCAACAAAGAGATTGTTGAATTGCGATGAACGGAATCTCACCTTCAAAAAAACCGCCCGTTTTTATTTGGCAGAGTTTCACTTGGATAGTCTCTTGGCGAAGGCGAGCTTTTTTTAAGCGAGAGAGCGAGAGACATGCAAGGCCTCTACAGCGAGCTAAAAAATATTTTGACGAGTTTCCAGAAGACTGGGTTGCAGCTGGCCGATTGCCTGCAGGATGTGAATGAACCGAGAAGCCGCCCCTCCTTTGTCTCACTCGCAGGGCGACCGCACCTCCCATAACCGGACGTCAAACCGAAAAAAAAAAAAAAAAAATTAATCCTCTCGAGTCTGCATCACTGGTTAAGTACCCTGTCTTAAGTGTGAGCCACGAGGTGCTCCATGACATCTCCGAGGAACGGTTAGGATACTAACTCTGCTTTGTGATTGCAAAGTTATAATCCAATAGCTCGATCGACATACCAGCGGACTTCATCTCTCGAGGACAATGAGTGCCTTATTGTCGCGAGACAATGAACCTGTCGCTTTCCTGTTGTGGAAGAGGAACGGTGATTGTTGATGGTTGGAGTAGACGGAGCGGAGCAATAATTAGCAAGGTGGAGCTGGCTACCTGATTTTAAAAAAATACCTCCAATGTTCCTACATGATGAATGATCAAGCCGGAGAGCGCCCTGGTTAGCGATGCATGTGATAGAAACCTACCGATGGGAGTTACCGCATTGGTGCTGAGTCAAGCGAGTCATCCTGGCTGAATCATCATTGCGATTGGTTGTGGCGCCTCGAAATTGAGAAACAAAGTTGCGCAATTTCCAACGACCGAACGAACACAAAACAAAGAATCGGGCGCCAGATCGATTACCAAACTTGTTGGAATGGAGGGCGCTTTACCTATTATACCTAAGTTTGTTTGCCCATGGATCTGAGCCACCGTAACAGCGCAATAATGCCCGAGACGCGGGAGGCTTTTTTTTTTTTTTTTTTTTTTTTTTTTTTGGCCCACCAAAGCCACCTGCCCGTTTGATCTCTACTCAATCGGCGTCTTGCATGCTCATCCAGCCCTCTCACGAGCCTATTGCAGATCCCTGCATTACCGGATACATCATGCGGCGCTGTGCGTTAACCTTGCCGCCTGCCCCCCACATCAACACATTGCAATGTCCTTCTTCTATGAGAGCGTAAACTCCGTCGCTCCTCTCAAACACGTTTTCCTTGAAGGCTTTTAGATCTGCAGTGCCACAAAGTTCGCCCTTTGTGTATTTGAATGTCTGGCTATGCACCCGTGATAAAATTGCGCTTTGCTGCCACCGCCTTCCTGCAACGCGGCAAGCTTTATCGTAGGCTGCGCATTGGCTCGGTCTTATACCGGTGTTCCGTCCATACACTAGGTTATTCGATCGTCCTGAAGCTGGCGTCGTTATGCAGCCATGGTGCCTCAAAAATCAGCGCCTGGACGGTTATCTTGATGTTACATGTCCTATGTTGCAGAAGACCCGGAGATAGGTCAGGCGTAACCATTGCTATACCAAAGCTCTCAACCCGCTGACACCTACGGGGGCAAGTTGGTGGCAGGAGTTGTAGCACGTTTGTGGCGCCTGTATTCCAATATGCTAGTTTGGGCGTGGCCTCTCTTGTGCGTGAGTACCAGGACCCTTGGCTACAACGAGCATGTGTACCTAAAATTCCTTCTATAAATGCCCAAGGGCGAGGTCGCCAGACCTGAATTGAACGGTTTTGAATTAAGAATAGACGTCCGCTTGTCACCTGTACACGGGGTATTCGTGGTACACCGGCGAAGACGATGAGGAGCTTGTGGAAACAGGCGTGCTGGATGCTGGAGGAGACGCCTGTTGCTGCTGCTGTTTTTGTTGTTGTTGCTGCTGGTGCGGAAGAGGAGGAATTTCAATGACCTGCGCCTGCTTCAGTCTCTTTTTCGACTCGTCTAGCGCCTGTTTCTTCACCAGAATCCTTCTTCCGTTCTTCCCCTTGCACACCTTATTGTTGAGCACTTCCTCGGCGGCCCACGCTGCTCCTTTCCTTCTGACCAATTTGGCATGGAAAAGCCCACAGGCGTTGCATAGCGTCCGCAACCCGTTGGGGCCTCTTCTCCATTCTGGCGTTTCCGTAGTCTCGCATCTGTGGCACTTGTTCATGGGTTTGTTGATGATCTCCGGTACCCTATAGTCCGAAGCCGGTTTTGCCAGAGGCAGACTCACCATAGGAGGCAGCGGGTAGTACACTGGCACGTAGTGAGGCAGCAGGTACTGAAGATGAGGTGGCGCCTGGCCATAGGAGTAGTATGAGGAGGAAACTGGAGGAGGAGGCTGCATGAGGTCATAGCTGTGCTGCCTTTGGAAGTGGCGCTGAGGATTGGGATTGAGCACGGGCAGCAAGCTCGGGGCAGAACGGCTGGGGTCGAGGAGATGATGTTTTGGAGAGGATCCAGCTGAGGCGTTAAGTTGCTCGTTAGTTCTGAGATGGAGGGAAGCTTGACTTTAGTAGCGGTGGCGGCGGGCATAGCGAGAGGTGTGGGGGTTGGGAATCGGGGAACGGCTGCAAAAACGGGGCGGGTGGGTTATATATATTTGACAGGCGGTAGTATGTAGAGGTCTGATCAGGCGAGGCATAAGGTTTCATTAGCCGAGATAAAATTCATGAACGTGAAAATGCATGCAGCAGACGGGCTGCAGTGCGGCACACAAGCGCAGTGGAAAATATGTGGTGCATGGAATGCTGCAGCACGCACGTTCGCTGGCGTGCATTGCAGCACGCCTGGTGCCAACCCCCGCACAAACTCTCTCAATCCTGCCGCTCCGTGCGTGCTGCACCCGTGCTATATGGCGGAGTTACATCTCCATAGAGCGAGCCGTTCCATTCCAGGCACCATCCTTTCTCGTGCTTTCCCCAGAAAGTCAATTAGGCTCTATCGTGGCTATCTTTGCGCCTTCGCTTGTTCATAATAAGCTTGGTTGTGTGCAATTGATTGTTTGCATACCTCTCGGCCCGGCCCCCTATGGAACCTTATTTTCTATGATTATTTCCCCGTTAAGGTTAGTCGGTTGGCTGGGGCAACCCACGTTGGAGGCTGCTGGGTTGTGAGTTCCGTGTTATGGAGAAATGGCTAGGTAATACAAAAACCATTGTGGCTCAATTGCATTAATTGGCTCCGACGCTGGACGGTTAATGTGCGGTCGAAATGCCGTTGCAAACGGGCCTCTGGCATCAGTTTAAGATTAGCTGGCACGGCTTCAGTTTTCCAAACTGGCAGCCGCCAAAACCTTCCGAATCTCTTTGTTTTCCCTACCCCAGTAGTACCCCAGCATCCCCAATCATATGGAGATTTGCATCAGATGCTGAACTGGGATCTCTTGCTGCAACCGCAAACATCCATGTGAGCCCTGTCGGTGTGGAGTCCGTGTATGGGGCGCTCAGCGACACCTTGGCGAGGTCAATGATCGACAGATTATGTAGGGCGTGCTGGAAACGCCGATCTTATGCTTGGAAAATAATGGCACGTGACCCGGCACGTGCCGCCTAAAACCCGGGGCTTTGTCTTTATCGGCGGGTTTTTGGGCCGATGTGTACTTCCAAAGGGGGGAAAAGGGGCTATGGTTTGTTTTGAACTACTCTCGAGGGTTGAAACCTTGTAGATATGTGAAATTCACTAAGTTGTATGGGGGTGCGTCGAGTAGGTGCATGGAAATCGGACGATTTCTGGAAGAAGCCAGCCATAAGCCCTACAGGCATTCTAGAAACGCCCTGTCTGTGCAGATATTTGAGCCTTTCGGCGTCTTGAAAGCTTGGTTTAGCGATTTCGAGAACGGGATCTCTCCCCGACCTGAAATTGCAAATTTCCCAAGCCAAAAAGAGATGGAGCTCACCCCTATCTTAGAAGCCCTGGAATCTGCTCCATGATAACACGCTGGGCATTTTGTCCTCGACAGAAATCTCCGGGGTTTATTGCCACGGCAACCTCTCCGATGGTTACACTCCGATGGTTACACTCCGAAGATTAATCTCCGGTTTTTGATGAGAAATGCCACTGCAACGACATCGAAATACTCAAAACCAGACGCCTGAGTGGCTCGGGGGCTTGTCTACAGCCAATGGAAAAAGAAGGATGTGTTTTTTCCGGCGCCACAGGCAAAAGATGCCTAATTTGTCGTTCCTCGTGTTGATTTTAGCCTCCCACAGCAGGACCCTTTTTTAACCCTTGAGACAGTGAAGAACCCTGGTCGCTCCGAATCTGGCCACACTCCAGCGGCAATCTCAGCAAACCTTTATGTCCGGATTTGCCTCGGTGTGGTTCAAAACCATCCACCTTAACTCCTACAATAGCTTCGTTCATGCATCGAAGTAATGGTTGGGAGAAGACGCCACGCTGCAGCGAGAAAGCCAATACAAAATAAGCTCAGGCGAGCGACCGTGCCGAGAATGACGATGACTTCGAGTCCAAAGAAGAAATGATCAATGAGAGAGAAGGAGGAAAAGAAGATTCTATCATTTTTTGCGCCCGAATGCAAGCAACGCCGTGTTGTTCAGGGCTTCAGCACACGAGCTTATGTCACTGTGGGTCCAGGGCAGCAGGCGAGGTTAAGAGAAGTTCTGCAATTTTAGGGGCGGGATCTGAGCAAATAAAAGAGAACATAACCGTGGTTTTTTTTATCGATTGCGCTTTCCGATCGTCAGGTGCCCTGGACCTCCCAAGCCAAGGTACGAAGGTATATGCGATAAGGCAGCTAATGTGGATTCTGTATTTGACAGCTCGTATTACAGGGCACACAATAAAAGTAGAGGGCCTCGAAGGATGGGATCTGTGTGCAGACGATCTCAGGGTCTATCTCAGGGCCTGGGCGTGATCGGGTTGTTTGCTACAAAATAGCACCTGGTGCATAGACGTGGCACGGAGTATAGGATCTGGTTATCACAAAAGAATAGGCTCAGCATTATCTTCCCGGGCGCTTTTCGAATAAACTTTTCGAGATTAGAAGGGATGTTTCTGCCGCGCCACGCATTGTCGATCCCTTTGTAACTTATGCACTTTGTGACTAGAAGCGAAAACCCCCCCCCCCCCCCCCCGGGGTTGACCATATCCCGGATGCAGACCTATCGCTTATGTCCGGTAGGGTGTTGCAACGGCCACCGGGGGAAACAGTGTTGGTTACGTAGCCGCCCGGAGCTTTGGATGCCCCCAAATAATTCGGCGCGATAATGCGTGTTACATGCATCGAAACCCATGCAACATGCTGCGGTACGGCACACAGATTTGCCTTCTACACCGTTCTGGTTTAGGCGATCTCGCTTAAGCGCCCGCGCCTGTCCCAAATAGGAAGGTTGTTCTCACCCGACATGACTCTTCTAGAAACTCGCGAGTTTACGGTGCCCTCGTCAACCGTAAAAGGCTATCTTTCTGCATCGCCAAAGTGCGAGGATCGACCACCATCAACGCCCTTTTAACTCCCCATACTTAAATACCGCTCCAAACTGCCACCACCCATAACCTCCACGCCAAGCGCTTAATCACCTTATGTCCTCTGCATCTCCAAAAGGTGTAGCATACGATATGTCCGTGGAGGCACTTACAGGCCGTCACCGTGGGGACCTGAAAAATCGAAGTTTTCCAGGGAACTTTTTCAGCAGTTTTTGCATGCTTTACTTGGTTGCCCCCATCGTCACCTTATTTACATCTCGCTAAAGGCACTCAATACCCGCCATTGCTGTGGAAATAGCCGCCAGGGAGATGCGCAAACCCTTGAAGCAGGAGGTGCCGTCCGCCGTGTGGCCCCTATGCGTTTTTGGTATTTTTCGGTCACAAAGCTGCTTCGGAAGATTTCTGTAGTTTTTCGTCCATACAGCTTCATCTCTTTGCACGGGACCAACCCAGGACCTTAAAGCTAAAAGTTTAAAATCAGCCACTCCCAAGAACCTCGCCGCAATCGGTCAAGCTGACAAATCAGCTAGTCCCATCGGAACCTGCTTTGTGATCGCTAAGCCTGCGAATTCGATGTCCCTCAGGAACAGGCGATCCTCCGGCACCTCCACGATCCATCGGCAGAACTTGCCATGAGGCTTCGTTTTTGCAATTTTTTTCTCCCCGGTTGCCCTAACGGGTTCCAGCATAATGCGCCGTTTCCCGCCTCAAGTACGGTTCAAATGTCACGAAGCAAGTGACGCTGGAGTATCTGCTGAAGACTAGGGTCAGACGGGACGCATGCATGATTTAAGACAAGCTTTTGGAGCGTGAATTTCCAGAAAGTCAGGAGCTTGTTGCATGCCGCCGGAGGTTGATATGTTTACCGTGTAGTGTTGGATTTGTAGGTCTAGCGCAATGATGGTTGATTTCCTTTTCGGCAATGTCTTCTACTTTGTTTTCTTGCTCTCCTTACCCCAAATATTCCAACCTTTTTGTGGGGCTCAAGATTCGTCTTGGTGAAAGTAGCCCCCGTGGGCTCACCCGGGCCACATCCGAAAAGGTAATTTTATCTCGGCAAACTACGAAGATTTTGCGTCGGCAATGCCTCTAAGCCTGGCCGGTTTTGAGAAACCGACACAAAATAGCTTTGTGTGACAGGCGGGTTCTCTCCATGGATCTCGTGAACTTCACTTTGGTTTGGTAAGATTTGCCCGAATCTTGTGGGTGCATGGAAAACTACACTGGCCTGGCTTGCTAAGCCTTCAGAGCGGTCTCGATCCAATCTTGCTTGATGCAGATTCCCCGATCGAGGCGTCGTTTGCGGCAAAACCAATTTGTACGAAAAGGAGGATACGGCGAGAAGGAGATAGAGGGCTTTAAGTTAGCAGGTTGTAGGTGGTTGGGAGGTTGGGGCAAAGGCTATAGGAAGAACGTGAAACAAGGCACAGGATAGAATTGCTAGATTGGAAACCTGAAGCAACGAACCAACATCACCCCATCCTTTTTCAGATATCCGACGGAAGCATTCCCCCAGCAATGCGATTCACAACGCATTCCACACCCCAGCATGTTTTGCTCTCTTTGCATATCCAGAGCGTTTGACCACATGAGACACTGTCTCACCCGATGCCCAATAGCGGTGAACACGAAATAGATAACTATGGTTAAGAATGGCTGGAACTCGTTTCAGCCTTTAAATTGACGAAAAAGGGTTACTTTGTGCCTCGTGTGAGGTTCCGGATATAAAGTTGCAGCCGATATTGAGAACATCTTCGCCGCATTTCCCGAGACGTAAATGGCGTTAGCGGCTTACGACATTCAAGCCGATCATCAAAGAGCGTCCCAGGAGTGATATCACTGTGAGGCATGATCAAGCAAATGTAACATGGTTCATGATACGGTCCATGTACTTTCTCTGTCCGCAGACCGCACACGGATGTCACACACGGTTGTTCCGAAGAGGGTTTCAAAACGGCATTTTGCTTGACCTGAGCCTTTAAACTTGTCAGCAGCGTTTTTTTGTTTGCTTTGGTGTCAATATCTGTGGATTTCCCGGTATTACATGATCTGATGGTGCAAGCTACATTAGCCCAATGGTGGTGTGGCCATGAATTAAGACTGAACACCCATCATGCGCCGTAAACGGACCAATCATGTTTCTAATTCTGATGATAAATGGTGGCTCTATATGAAGCCTAGGCTTCTACGAGTTCGAGGTCTCGGTTGCATTTAAAGTTCCAGACAGTCAAATCTTGAAATTGCTTTCTGTGAGGAATCAAACGCTACATCGCAATTCAGAGGTAGGAATTTACAAGGTTGTCATGAAAGACATCATAGCATAGCTGCAAATTCCATTCACGTCAATGAGGGTGAAGATTTCACACAAGTCACTCAATGAGATCTGCACACTTTGAGCCAACTTCCTATGACTTGGGGTGGCTGGCTGGTGAGCTACTACAAATGATTTTTGGATCTCCTAGACAGCTCTCAATCTAGAATGAGTACTGTTCATTGCGATCCATGACATTTCTCACTATCCACTGGTGAGCTCTAGTGGGTCGACAATGTAGCCATTCTTGAAGTAGACTGTTTCAACAATTTATCGTCTCCAAAGAAAAGAAAAGCATGAAGAAGACCAAATTATGGTGATAATTTACCAAGATCTTCATCATAAATCGCTTCTCGAGCGCACTATTCTACATAAGTGAGCTGACATCCACGAATCCGAAAATTCACAGCACTGATATAGACCGATTTCTGAGAACTACTCTCAATAAATAATTCATTCAAAAAGGCTCTCCATATGGACTACTTCATTGCCTGAAGAACTTCCAACCTCTTGAGCGCACGTGATCTCACTCAGTGTGAGAAACATCAAAATGCTCGTTTTCCATATTCCATCTACCGTTAGAACCTCCACAAAAGACAAATATGGGTGCTGCTCAGGCGTACGAGTTTCCCCCAATCCGTATGTGATCACGCTACTTCACTTTCCAGTATTTACTAACCTCAGCCTCCCAGAAGGAGTTGGACGACCACGATGTTCCTTTCTTGAACAGAGACAAATGTGCTGCCAAGTGGATCGAGTACAACAAGTGTCTCAATAAGGGCACCTCTTTTTGCAGCGCCACCAAGGATGCTTTTTACGAGTGTCAGTACGTTGCGTTGCAGCAGAGACTTGAAAAGCATTAGATAGCATGAATACAGACCACCGATAAGATGACACAGACGAGGCTTACGAATCAGGGGAATGATCGGGAGCATTGAACAGGGAGTTGTTGAACTGAAATAAAGAATTATGGGACTTTCAGGAGAGTAAAACAAATGGTTGATGGAGATAAATGGAGAACCTAGATTATCCACCTGTGCGCTTTACCCATCCAACCCATGCTCACACAACAACATGAGTTATACCTTTGACAACAGCTGAAATGTGGAAATGCCCTCAAGAACGATCCCACCGTCCCCGTTTCATCAGCCTCTCTACTTGTAGAAATCCGTATGAAACCTCTGCTTTCTTGATAGTGGCCTGCACACAGGCCTCACCCATCAACATTTTCAAACACACTGAACCCCATTGGACGAGAACACCCATTACCTATTCTACCAAAAATGGCTGTCACACAATACCCTCCTCTCCGTATGTGTTACTTTCAACCGCCTTATAAGCAATTTACTAATAACAGTTTCCGAGGATGACTTGCAAAAGTACAAAGTGCCTTTGAAGTGGAGAGACAGATGTGCCGCCTACTTTGCCCTCTACCAGACGTGTCTCTTTAGACAAAGTGCCAACGGCTCCGTGGACTGTCACCACGACAAGCACGTTTGGGAAGAATGTGAAATTTTGGACTTGAACAGAAGAAAGGCGGAATTGAAGGAAGTCAAGGAGAAGTTGAAGGCCGAGAACAACGCCTAAAAGTGCCTTCGAGGCGGCATCTATGTAATTGCATCAGCTGTGTACAAATAGACAGTTTAAAGGAAGAAAAGTTATTGGCGTGTTGGGTTGTGTGAGTTTTACCGATGTTATTTGGTTGAGATACAAAGTACGTCAATTTACTCGTCAGATACGGATATCGGGAGCTCGAAATGTTTCATTGCCAACGTAGATCAATCAGACGAATGCCTGGAAAAAAATGTCTTGTCATTGGTCCCTTTGAGACCTTTCTGTGGACCTCTTGAAGTGAATACCATGGCCTGATCGCCTTGAAGTCTATGTAAAGAAGTTCATCGACAACGACATGGTCAACGCATTGACTTGAAGCCACTGTTCATCAGTATTCCATGACAGATGCTGAATCGGATTGACTCATCTCATCACCTGGAGCTACAGAGTTTACAAGGTTCGGAAGAACATAACTTCAAAACGATGATTTTCAAAATGGAATCCGTAACCATAGAAGAGCATTCCGTCTATTGCCCTAACGTTGGCCTCTGGTGAACTCTAAAAGAGAAAGAAGCTAAGGAAATTTCGGCCAAAAGCGCCTTGTGTCTGCTCAAACAGACACAGCACGGAGCTCCTGGCCATATATTTTACCTCCGCTGTCCACACTATGATATCAATGGCGGAAAGTGATACCAAGCTCTAGCATATTTCGGAGAAGAATAAATTACTATCAATGAGGAAAAACTCTGCACAATCGCAGCTTATATAGCGATGGGCCTGCGGTCACGTGGAGGATTTGGAAGGACCATCTAAATGGAAGGGAAAGTGACCATGGTATCAAGAAATTGTTCAGATTTATCATATTGTCTCTGAATTTATTGAAATTGTTATTGTTAAAGTGGTGCTCGTCGTGTTGTTGCCCGAGGCACGCCAGCAGACTATATATACTTATATGATGGATATCGTGTGATCTCTTTTTTATCAAGAAGGACCATTGATTGAGTGCAATTCGTTTCACCGATTTGAGGATTTGAAAGATGACTTCAGAATGTATCAAGTGTTTGGGTGTCTCTATATCAAAGTGCCTACTGATTGTAAGTGGCTGCGAAAATGGTCACTACTTTCCGAAAAGTTGTAAACGTCAGAACATAATGTAGAGACACACCCCAAGAAATATAAAAGTTTTGATGTCGTAAACATCCAATCCCTAGAGAGAAGTACCCAATCTTCGTATGTTTCAAAATTACAAAATCTAAAAGCTAAGGTTGTGTCATTCATAGTTGTGTCTCAGCGTTCGGTAGAGCGGATTCTTGATGGTGTACTACCACATGCTTAGCGTTGCCAAACTCAAGACAAACGAAATCTGATACAATTTCTATTTAATTTAAAAACCCCCTACAATGTCTGTTTCACACAGCCGATCCTCTAACTGTGGAGCAACCTGGCGGCGCACGACCATGCCGACCCCCGCGATATCACTATGACCAGCATACTCACCTTATCATCAAAATGGCCAAAGAGAAATTGCTGGTTGCATCAACGACCCCTGTTGACCTCGACGATTCCGACAAAAAGAAGTCAACCGAATCTGACTCCTCCAAGGCAGAGTCAAAAGAGGACGAGTCCAAGGAATTGGAGGAGGAGGAGGAAGAGGAGACGACCAAGGACGATAAGGAAGACAAAGATGAAGACAAGACTGAGGACAAGGACACCGAAACCACAGCAGTCAAGCCAAAGGAGCCAGAGTCAAAGGAGCTGAAACAAGAGGAAGAAGGTGGTGCTCCTCCTCCACCTGAGAGACCACTTTCACCACTTTCTAGGGTTAAGAAGGACCTCCAGGATGCCTTCCCCAATGTCGAGGAAAAGTATATCCAGGCTGTCCTTATCGCCTCCCAAGGCCAAGCTGACCCTGCGTTCAATGCCCTACTCTACATTCTGGATCCTACATTCGTTCCTGACATCACGCCTCCAGCTCCACCTGTGCCTCCAAAGCAGGAATTGACTGACGACGAGCTTTTGGCTAGAAAGTTGCAGAAAGAGTTCGAAAGAGAGGACAGGAAGCGTCGGGCTCAGCATCGTCGCAAAAACCAGCAGCCTGTCCAAGGAGACGAGTCGCCTGACGATATTGACCACTTGAAGGAGTCCTTCACCCAGGGTTTCGAGGAGGCTAAAACCACAATCAACGGCTGGGTGCTGGGCCTTTCAAAGAAGTTCTCTCAGGAGCCAGATAGCCAAAACCGTACGCAAGGCCCCAAGCTCTTTGGCGCTTTGGGTGGCCTGTCATTTAACCAGAACCAGAGAGCCAAGCGTTTTGACGAGGATCCTGAGATTTTGTCTCTGGACTTCCACCAAAAGGTGAACCTCGAGCAAGACAAGCCTCCTCTGTTGCCCAAGCGTGAAAAGAGCCCTGGACAAAAGGAGGAACCCAAATGGCAGCCACTCAACTCTGATGTTCCAGTGACCCTGGATGCTTTCCTCGTGACAGACTCAGAGGACGAGGAGTCAGCTACTGCTACGACGAATAAGAAGTGATGAATATCCCTTTTATGAGGTCTGCAAAGCAGGCCAATCATGTCTGTATGACGTAACTACGATATACACATATACAACGCGGCTACAGGCAATTATCAAGTAGTCAACATTTAACTAGTATCCTATTTATATAGGTTGCATCTGCTAAGTGACCCTAAAGCTTTCGGTTGCACAATTGAATAGCGATAGCTTAAGTGTAGGGCCTAGTGAGGCTACATAGATGTAATACCATACGAATAGCTATTTACAGCGCCATGGACCCATGGGCTACACGCCGATTGGTAAGCTATTTATAAGGCCAAACGTGAAGACACGCTGGGTCTATAACGGGAGGTGATAATATACACAGGACATAACAGGCCGGGGTCAGTTGGGAAACATGTGCAACCCCTTGAACACTTTTTCGTAATCGTTCGTACAGTCGTGAGATAGCGAGGCGTTTTGCAAGCCCGGGTGGTATTTCGCCCAGTTGACAGAAGGGGCAGATACTATGCGGTGCTGCTGAGGCAAATCGGAGGCTTTACTGTGGGATTTGGACTCAGAGCTGGAGGAGGCGTCGGGACAAATGAGGCGCACGTAGAAGTCGACCAAGGCCAGCTTGGACTCGAACTTGGCGGCTTTTCTGAGGGCAGAGAGTTCCGTCAAGTCGTCTTCGATTTTTGCTTTCGTGGATGCCAACATGTCGGCCGTGGCTGCCAATGCCACGTAGTCCGGGTTCTTGTCTAGCTGCTGGGGCTTTGCTGGCTCTGGCTCTTCCTCGTGGGGTTCGGAGTCGTAGTCGTCCTCCTTTGGGGTCAAAAGAGGCAGGTTTTCGTAATGCTCGTTGCGGGAAAGCTCAAACGATACGGATTTCTGGCGGGGCTTGTGGGGCAGGGACAGGGAAGGCGACGAAGGCGAAGGCAGCCTTTCTTGCACGGGTTGGAAGTACTCCTTGCCTTTTGCCTTCTTGTGCCTGTTTGTGATGTCCTCCAACTCCAACTTCCGCTTTGGGTATATTTCTGAAAGACTAGCGGCCATGGCGAAGCAGAATGAAGTGATTAGAAGGCTGCCTAGCGGCTGGAAAGGATTTGTGGGAACAGCTTGGAGGGGGGCAAAAAGGGTGGATTAACGAAGCAGGTGTTGTTTTTGAGGTGGGGAGGCGGCCGGGCAGGTGACTATTTGCGAGAAGGCTAGGAGGATGATTTTAGCCTAATACGCCTTTCAAGGCCTTTTTAAAATGGTGGTTTTAGTCGACGGGAAAAGACGACAAAGGTGGTGGAAAAATGAGGGCTGGCGCCAGAGCAAGGAGAAAAATACGCCCAGGGAATGCGCTCCGGAGGCACGGGTGCGGGGCCCCAGCCGGTGGGTGGTACCCCCAAAAAAGCGGTTTTTTGGGGGCGGGGCAAAAGTGGGGGCAGCGTGGGGGACCCTCCATCCATCCGGTCGCCAATTTTGCAAGCAAATTCATGAAAATCACCTCCAAAGGCCCTGCCGCCGGCGGCCGTTCCCAGCTGCTGGCACCGTGCTCGGTACAGAGCCGCGCGGTCTGGCGTGGTGCACGGGTGTGCGGTGTTGCTGCGAGCGACCTTTCGGACTTCTATCGAAGCCACTAAGAAGAAGCAATCGATAAGGGTAGTATTTGGTGAAAATATGGTTTTCAGTATTTTTTTGTGATAGTATTACAGAAGCTATACACTTCAAAAGGCTCTCTATGATTTGAAAAACCAAATCGGAGGCACCACACGAAGTGGCGTGTTATGGCTGCAAACTGCTCACTGACATCATTAAGGTTCGTTGAGACCTTCACTACAAGACACCAGTACCCCGAAATCTAAATCTCCCGAAAAGACAAGCAGACTATTTGGAAATGGCTTATTTTGGCAGGATGTCCAAATCGTAATTAAACTATTGGACCTGCTTCCCTAGCCACAACGGTTTGGTCTTCGTGTGTGTGTACGGGTGCACTGCCCCTCATTTGCAGCCAAAGGCACTGTCTATTTTCTTGACATTTGATTGTTCCGGTGTGCTTTGTTTGTTGATCTGGAGAAGGTCGTGTTTTCGTGAAATGTGTTGATTGAAGCTCAAAGGGGATGTAGACGCTGTGACATTAGGTGTTGTATTACAGGTGGTGATAGGGGTATTCAGTGGAGGATCAAAAGGATTGAGGGGAGGTGATACAGCGAGGGGTCATGACTTTTTGCAGTACGATTCGGACTTGGAACGGTCTGTGTTTTGGTTCCAGGGAAGAAAGCAGCGGAGCCAGGGCTCTAGTTTGACTCTTTGTGTTATCTGGTTCAATGTTTAAAAGAACAGAGCAAAGACTAGGTAGAGTGCCGTTTTGACCTAGACGGCTATCTCATTTGCCTTATTCCCAACCAATTCCAAATAAACCATGTCAAAGGTTACGGATTAAAAAGCGCTATATCATAGAGACGGTCCAATTAGACTTTATTCCATGACCTATCATATCCAGAACCCTGACGCAAAATTACCCAAAACCACTTTGTGAAAACCTTCCGCGTGAATTCATCCACTTTTTCCCACGAAGATCCCATCAAAAGAAGCGTGCAAAGCAAGGCTGCATGAACCAGGCCCTACTTTAGAGCCGTGCGTGCCAAATCCCCCAATCCCCGTCTTTCCAAAGTAAAAACACCGGTTATGAGATCAGCAAAGGGCAAAATTCAGCAAGGAGCCAATTTTCAGATGACCCGACCCACAAGACCGATCCAATTTAGATTTATTTTTCGTCAATGCACATAACCCGCTAGTAGCGGTGTCGGGAACAGTTGCCATCTACATCGCTCGCCTGGTACACCCTAGATGAGGCGCTAATCAACCCGGGATCGTCCTAAACCCTCTCAACCCTGCATGGATACAGCCCACCAGCGTTAGCGAGACGTCAAGATGCACCGTTCAACGGCAACGAGGGGAAGATAGAGAAAAAAAATGGAAAAAAGCATCGTGAAGATCGAAAAACACAGGTTTTCTGGCCCTAGAAGGTAAAACAAATTCCGCCTCCCACCAGTGCCCCAAATGGACATGGAAACTCAGTCGTCTGTGCAGCGTCTATAGCAGGGCGTGGATGGTATCGCACCAATGAGAGGGCACAACAAGCCACATAGATAAGACGAACGGCGGCACTTCCGAGGGCTGGTCCGCCCACTGTAGCAGCGTGAGCTCCACTGAAAATCCGCCCTCGGTTGCCCTCGGCTCCACCCTCGGCGATACCCTGTGCTTTCGGGCCGGCTCTCATCACCAGTGATTAGCAGGCGCCAAATTCGACAAAAACCGGGAAGTTCTCACCGAAGCTCCAGCAACTACTCCATCTTCTTCCCTTACCCCTAATGGCCGAAGAGTCCAACGCAAAACTGCTATGGCTGATGTACAAAAACGCCAAAAACCTTCTTCCTTATCGAACAAGAATGGAAAACTTGACCTGGAGGATGATGCACACAATGGGTCAGAAACACGACATGTCCAGCATTCTGGGGTTTTTGCTGTCTCCTTTACTCCACCATCCTGGTCTTTCTGACCAGCTGCCGGAGCTTCTGAAGGTCGATCCAGGCCACGACGAGTTCGACTATGTTGCCCATATCAGACGAATAGGCCAGGACTACGAGGCCTCGTCCATGAACGACCTGCCGGCCAAAACACTCCAATCAGCGTCCTCGGGAAAGGCTGGCTCCATTTCCTCGGATGCTTCCAGAAAAAGACCTGCTCCGTTTCTGCCTGCCGTGCAACCGACCCATCATCTGAACCTCTCTGCTGCTTTGAAAGGCCTGGCTGGAGCGCCTGTGAAAATCGAAGACCCTGGCGTGTCCATGGATTCGTTGGATTTGGGTACCGATAACGGGTTTGCGTTTCTGCTTGATCCACTAGCTTTTGAAGGCCCGAACGATACATTCAGACAACCACTCCAGGCCCAGTTTTCCCAGCTGCTAAAGAACCCAAGCCGCATGTCCATGAGCAGCTCACAGGCTACTCTTACAGAAACCAGAGGAATCCTGCTGAGTGCTCCTCGTCCCATCAACATCCATAACCATATGGCTGAACCACCCAGCAAACGCCAGACTCCACTGCTGCTGTACGATCCGTATGGCTTGCCAGGATCCGTTTCTGGCTCCATTTCCGGCTCCATCTCAGGCTCTTTCCATAACCCCCCTTCAGCAGGTCCCTCTTCCTTCTTGTCCAACTCATTTGCTCGTCAGGATAACTCCTTGGTCAGTGTGGCTGAATATTTCGGAGGAGATGCAAACTGGAACAGTCCCTACGATTTAGATGACGGTCTGGGCCTGGGCTCCGTCCCCGGTCTGGTGGCCTATGTTCCTTCAGACACCCCAATCAGCCGCCTGGCCTCCACAGTAAACGAGCACGCTTTCAGCTTTCCCGAAAGAGACGGAATGGGCATTCCGCTGAATTACCTGAGCCTGTGGAACGACAGCTTTTTCGACGATGCACCGGCTGCAGTGTCGGCTGCTTCCCTGGCTCCCAGGCCGGCCATGCCTTCCAGACACAGTTTCCAAGGAACCCAGAGACCGCCTATGAAACGCAAAGATAGCAGGCCTCGGAAAGAGAGTATCAAGGAAGCCGAGCTGAGAGGAAACAGACCCGCTTCAAATGCCAATCTCCAAAACGGCCGAACCGAATGTACGAACTGTCATACTCGGACGACGCCGTTATGGAGAAGAAACCCGAAGGTGAGCCTCTTTGCAACGCTTGTGGCTTGTTCTTGAAGCTCCACGGAACGGTTAGACCGCTCAGTCTCAAGACAGACGTTATCAAGAAAAGAGCACGGACAGCAGACAAAAAGAAAGACGGCAAAAAGACCGAGGCCAAGGCAGACCCCAAAAAGAACAATCGAAAAACCAAGTCGGACGGCGACGACAACAACCCGACCCCCACGACAAAGAACAGAAAAAGGGCCCCAAAAGCAAAACCAAAGACCCACGGCGCAAACCAGGCCAAACCCAGCCAGGTTCCAAACCCAACGCTCCTGCTCAGCCTTCCATGCTTCTGCCTCAACGAGGCCAAAGAAGCTCTTCCAATTCGCCCGTTCTGTGGACGCAGAGATCACAGGTTGCCGAGTTGAACTCGGTGGTGAAGGGGGAGCTTCCTGCGATTGACGAGAAGAATGTGTTTGAACGGCAGGATGACGAGGGTAAGTGGGACTGGCTCAGCATGACTTTGTAATATAGATAGACGGTGTTCCGCTACGATATAGACCAATAGAACTCACGAGAAGCGGCGGGTGTAGAGGAAAGATGTTTTTTGATGGAAAAACATTTTGATGTCTGGACGGATTGGGAAGTTCATTTTTGTTTTTTGCTGAAGACGTTGATTGAAGGTCACCTCGGGATTGGTGTCTCACTCACCTACTCCTCAGCTTTAAAAGCTACAAACGGAAATTATATAGTAAAAACCTTCTCTCAAGTTACCAGATACCAGAGTGGCTATGAGTTCACACCTTGTTCTTATCAGTTGGGGTGGATAGCGAGCGACAATTTATCTTTGATGGTTTTTCAAATCATATTATGTCATCGGCCCTTCGGCGAAACCGAATTCATTGCCCTTTTCAATTGCTGGGGCAGAAGGGGATTATGCGGTTCGTCCTGGAGTTCTAAAAGTCTCTCCTTAGACCAGTAGTTGATGATGGATACGGGTCAAGGAGGCCACTACATATTGGATTGGCCTGGATTGGAGATCAATGTTGCCTCAGAGAGTTAATCTTTTGTAATCCAAAAAAGCATGAACTGACCCTAAGCATTTGACCCTAAGCATTTGACCCTAGATCAATTCCGTTGCTTCCAATCATTGTGTCAAATCAGTATAGCAAGAGCACCTATAGTCTCAGAATCCATAATTGGCCAAACTTTCAAAAACCAACCATTTATGTTGAAAGCTGAAAATTCTCCTTCACCATAAGTTGCCCGATCAGCAAGCTACACATCCCCAACTCTTGCTACGCTCTCAAACTTACAAGCGCAACTTCTCACCATAGTACTATATAGTACCCGTACGACAATATCAACGCAATCCCTGGATTTAACTAAAACCTACTGATTTGGACCTCTACCTCTCCTCCAAAAAACTATAAATACCCCTACTCCCCTCCCTCAAACCACAAAATCACAAAAATTATCACACTGCTCTGGAAAATCGCCCACCAAAAGCACGGTGCATATCACGATCGTCGGAGATCTACCCCACGTCAATCGGGAACGTCACTCTTCTCCATCGACCCAGACGACAAATCAAGTGAAACCACCTAAAATACCCAAACTTTGAAAACAATCCCGCCTCAGAATTCGCCATCACCGCCCTTTTCCACCTTTGATCGCGAAAACCAACTACATAATGCCTTCGCCAAAAGTGTCAATCTATTACTGTGCCCGGTGCAAATGGCAAAATCGGGCTGTGTGGTATCTCCAGGAGATATTGCAAACCTTTAGTGACCCGGAAAAGAACTTGATTCCTGAGGTCGCCGTGTGTCCTAGTTATGATCAACCGGGACTTTTCGAAATCACTGCTACCGACAAGGAGGGCGAAAAAACGGTGTACAAACGGCGCATGAAGAAGCTGACGGAGAGCCAGTCGGAACTGTACTTTTACGATGGGTTTCCTGATTCGAAGCTTTTGAAGGTGATACTTCGGAATGCTCTTTTTCCAGAGGCTGGTCTAGGTCATGCTGAAAGTGTCAATCCTAAGGAACCAGGGCTAATGCTTACGTGTGAAAAATGCAACGTTGAGGAAAGCTGAATTGGGATGATTGGTGATCCTTTGGGTTCTTTGAAGGTTGATTGACATCTGGTCAGCTTACATCATCACAGTTTAGTATAGGGTCCACAGGCAACGACTAAAGAATCAATAAAGGCATCGAGTTACCATCATTGCGCTTTAGTAGATGAGAGCAGGGCATGCCAATTGAGGGTATGTCTTGGCGCTACATGGTACTAATGGGCGAGAATTGAAGATGCTATACGCTGCCGTTGGGTACTGATCCCGGGTGATACTCTTAGAGATTGGCGATTTTGCAGGATGCGAGGGGGTATCCGACGCTCATGGGATTCAAAACTCCGCTGTCGTGACGATGCTGCCGTAATTACACTGCTTTTGCAGCCGTCGCCAGCGAAGTAGACTCACCCCGTTGGCTTTTAAATTCACTGGGACGTCAGCCATGCTGCTGAATTAATTAGGGCTGCTTTTCCCCTTGAGACTATCTGCATTAGGTACCACGGACATTCTGATAAAATTAAGAAACGCTTGCAGACTTCTGGAGACATGCTGGCAACAATGACGGCCGACCTTCTTTCAATAAGTTAACTTCAACTTCACACTCGATGCTGATTATGGCGGGAACTGCCCAGGCCTTTACGGTACCGCCCATATACTCCCCACCACTAACACCTCATGGGTCGTTTAACAACTGCTCCTCGTTTTCATCCACATCATCCCAACCCTTCTCGGCAACCGCATAAGGCAACGACGATGCCAATTCTCCAAATGAACCCAGCGCCTTTGGAAACCCGAGCATGTGCTGGTATTGGCGTACCACGTATGTTGCAGATACATTCTTCCTTCCAGAGGTGGGAACCTGCCCAGTGGTCAAATCCTCCTCCAGCTCCAAAGACGACAGCGTACCGCTTCTGCCAGTGCTGCTGGTGTTGTTGTTCTCGCTGCCGTTGCCGTTTGTTTGGTTGTGGCGGTTGATCTGCTTGGCGATCTGCTTCCACTTGTGTTTTTCGCCTGCCGGAAGAAGCTGCTTGAGGAGCTCAACGTCGTGCTCTTGAAAGTGTGCCGCCTCCTTGCTATCCCTCTCGCCGTCTCCCTGAGGATGCTGGTTTTGTGGAGGTGCTTGTGTAATCGGCTGATGGCTCTGAGAAGAAATTTGATTATGCTGGGCGGTCGTGTGATGCTGGAGATGCTGAGGGACTTGCTGCGGGAACTGCTGAACCTGGTGTGGTTGAAGCTGCCCCAGCTGGTGGTTCAATTGATGGTGGTTTTGACCGATATGAGATTGGCCCAAAGGCTGGCCCAAAGGCTGACCCAAGCCGTGGATTTGCGGCTGAAGCGGTGCCTGTTGCACCTGTTGATTAAGCGAGAGCTGGCCTGGGAACTGTGGATGTTGTAGTTGAGGCTGTTGGGTCAGTTGCGGCGGATTCAGGAGATGCTGTGGGATTTGAACTGGAGCTCGAGTCTGGGCTGTTCCCGAGAACAGACCGTCGAATTGAGAATAAGGCGCCGCCGGGACGCCCACATAGTTACCGGGGTTCTGTTGAGCTCGAGGATTTGCGGATTCGTCGTACTCGAGCGGCTCCTTAAAGCCCCCTGTCGAGGACAAGGACGCGGATCCCGAGTTCAACTTGAAGTAAGGATCCGACGGCGGCCCCTGAGGAAAATCTGGATTCATCTTACAAAAATTCTGTTTTGTGGTAGCTTGGAAGTGAGATTTTCGGCGCGATCAGCGGATCTCTAGAGACTATTTTGGTCTCGAGAATGCGATGCAACTCGGCAATCTGGTGATGTTCCACGATGTAGTAGGAGCGGAAAACACAGGCCGCTGGGGTTTAAGTCGGGATTTGAAAATAAAATTCTTTGCGTCAGAAACGGGCAAAAGAATATCAGCAGGGCGGAGATGTGTGCTGCGTTGCCGACTGGAACAGATGAAGAATAAAAGAATAAAAGAATACAGAAAACAAGGGGTCGTGACACGGGTCAATTTAAACACATATATACGCCGAGGGAGCCTAACGCCGAGGTGGTCCTTCCCTGTGAAGCCAGGCTGGGCGACTCGATAATTATTTTTTGCTTTCTCGCTGTTTCAGGGAACCCAGGTGAAACACGCCGCACCCGTCACGCATGCCAGGTCCCAGCCACCGTACAATTTCATAAGGGAGACCAGTAAAGTTCTGCTTTTTCAGTTTCTTTTCACGGCCCGCCCTGGCGTAAGCCGAGACCAGAATCGGTGTTTTGACTGGTCCAACACACGCTTGGTGCCGCCTCGAAGTCTGGTCTGGCAACCGTGACACTTGCTGCAGACGAACTCTTGCGCTTTCCCCCAATGCAAAATGGACTATTACTCATCGTCAGTGTAATCTTCCGACGAAGCTTCTGCCTCCGACTCGCTCAACTCTTCTATTTGGTAGCTCACCGGCGTTCTCCTCTTTCTTGGCGGAGAGTTTTCCCCGACAATCATCAAGTCATCGAGCTCATCATCCACGGTCTGTTTGGCCTTTGATTTGCTCTTTGGTTTCGCCGATACAGCTTGAGGCTCTGGCGTCGAGACCGCATGAGCGGATTTGCTGGAAGACGAGTCTTCGTCCCCATCGATAGTCTGGCTCACTTGCTCGATGAGGTCATCGTCCGAACTGTCGCCAAACATCAGGCTTCTGCTTCCCTTGGACTCAGGCTTCTTTTTCGAGGCCTTCGGCTTGCTGAAGAAGGTAAGAAGATTATCTTCGGGTGCCTCTTTAGGCAGCTCCTGGGGCAGTTCCTTCTTGCCGAATGGAAGCTGGCCCTGGGTCTTCTTGGGCTTGCTGACTCCTTCAGTGGCCTCTTTCTTCACAGTTGGCTTGGGAGTGCTACTGTTCAGCTTAGGCACAGCCTTTTTGGTCTTCTTCTTCGGAGCTCCGTAGTCCTCATCTTCGTCCTTCACAGCCTTCCGCCTTCTCTTGGTGGCTTTGGTGCCCTTGCCCGCAATCAAGCTATTCCTCTCCTTTTCGTCTTCGTCCAAGAACTTCTCCCAGGCAGTGACGAATACTTCAAGGTCCTCGTTCCACAAGTCCTTGGCGCTCTTGCCCAAAAGCGTGTTGAGCTCGCTCTCCTTTTCGTCACGCTGGTTCAACAACTTTTCGTATCTCTCTCTAGTCAAAGACCAGAGCGACATTCCAAGCAAATAGTCATATTGAGTGTAGATGTTCTCTGGCTTGTGCTCACTTTCGTCTTCTTCCTCCAAGTCGTTGATACCTCTGGAGTTCAAGAGACTGACGTCACCAACTTCCTCCTCTTCTTCCTGCAAGGCTTCCTCGGCTTCAACAAACAAGTCGCTTCTTTGCTCGACATTAACTCTCTTACCTTGCTTATCAAACCTGGCAAAGTTGAATTCCATCAAGCTTTCCACCAAGATACTTCTCTTCTTGTTCGACACAGTCAACTCCTTGTCGATGATCAATTTAATGAAACGTGCTTGCTCACTCAATCTGACCAACTGGTTCAGCAAGTCCTCGGATAAGTGATCCTTACGCTTCTGATAGTATTCCAAACGGACGAAGTAGAAGTCACGCAAGATTTCGCTGGCGCTCTCGTATTTCTTGATTCTACCAGCTGGGTCAAAAGCGACCATGTTACCAGTGGAAACAGTCGAGATCAACTTGAATCTTTCGAGCAATCCAATCTGGTGGGATTTTTCCATCTCAGCTGGGGTCAATTTGATCACGAAACGGATACCGGCAGCATGCTGCTCCTCCATATCCTTGATCCAGGGTTTATCCGAGTTGACAGCATCCAACAAGAACTCCTTCACGTTGTTTGTCCATGACTTCACTGGAATTTCTGTGATTTCCAAGGTCTTCTCGTCAATTTGCTCGATACGACCAGTGAGTTTGAACTTACCTTCACCAATCTTGTGCACGTCACCTTCCCATCCTTTATACCATGGGAGCATTTCCTGAATCTCTTCACCATCCATAAGTCTCTTGATGTTGGCAACGATATCAAGAGGATTGAAGGAAGGGACGTTGGTAGACCAACCAGTACCAATACCATCAGCACCATTCACCAAAACCATTGGAATAACCGGCAAGTACCACTCAGGCTCCACAGTTTGGGCATCATCTTGCACGTATGTATATAATGGATCATCCAATGGGTTAAAGATTTTTCTGGTAATTTCCGTCAACTCAGTGAAGATATATCTTGCAGCAGAAAAATCTTTACCGCCGGCAGCTCTGGTACCAAAACCACCGTTTGGTTTAAGAAGATTCAAGTTATTTGAGCCAATGAAGTTCTGCGCCAAACCAATAATGGTCTGGACCAAAGACTGATCACCGTGATGATAGCCTGTCTTGTCACTGATATAACCGGCCAAGTTCACAACCTTCATCTCGTTCTTCAAATTTCTCTTGAAGCAACCGAACATAACTTTACGCTGACCTGGTTTGAAACCATCCAATACCGAGGGAATGGATCTGATGTTGTCTGCCATGGAGAACAAAATCAATTCTCTGTTGATGAAATCACTAATAGGGATAACAGACAAGTCAGAGTCAAGGTATGTACCAGGCTGGAAACCCTGTAACCATTCCTTACGGTCATCAGCTTTCTTTTTTGAGAAAGCCAAATCAATCAAACTCGAATCATCATCTTGAAGGGCATGGAAATACTTCAAGTGCTTATCCAACTTCGAGAAGTACTCCCTGGCCTCTGTCGTTGTGGAGGTACCCAAACCCTTGTAGTATTTGTGAGTCCAGCGACAGTTCTTACCCTCCGTTTCTCTCCATTGCTCAAACTCTGGCATCGAGTAGAAGGGAATCTTTGTGTCTCCAGCTCTACCTCTGCTCTTGATGGATACTTTAACAATTGGAGTAATGAATTCAAGAAGGAACTCATCGATGTTAAGCAAACCTGGGAAACTGGTTTCAAAGAAGTTGATAAGCAAACCCTTGATATGCGAACCATCATGATCCTGATCTGTCATGATCATAACGTGGCCGTATCTCAAATCTTTGATATTATCACGATTGTAGGCTTTCCTGTGTTGCAACCCGATAATTTGTTTTAAAGCAGTAATTTCAGCATTCTTAGCGATCATTTCGGTAGAGGCGTCTCTCACGTTCAACAATTTACCACGGAGAGGGAAACAGCCATAGTAATCTCTTCCAACGACTGATAGACCGGCAACGGCCAAAGACTTGGCAGAATCACCCTCAGTCAAAATAAGAGTACACTTGTAGCCTTCCTTTGTACCGGCTTTATTGGCATCCACAAGCTTTGCCTGCCCTTTAATACGCGTTCTCCTCTTACCGTCATCCTTTTGCAAGGCCTTGCCCTCGTTGGCATCCACGATGGTCTGGATAGCCTCGATGATGCTTGTCTTGGAGAGCTTCTTGATAAACTGGTCACTGATGACGATTTTATCCTTGGCCTTGGATGCGAATTCAGATGGCCTTGTGGTAAGCTGCTCCTTAGTCTGAGACGTAAATGCTGGGTTCTCGATCAAACAGTTGATGAAGATGAAAATGTGACTTTTGATTTGTTGTGGCTTGATCATGGCTTTTTTACCCTTCTTACCTTTGTTGAGCTCATCCATAAGCTTGTTGATGATTTGATCGGAGACGTATTTTACATGTGTTCCGCCTGCTGTAGTAGCGATGGAGTTGACAAAACTGACCTGGTTGAAGTTACCATCACTGACAGCGAACGCCAATTCCCATCTGTCATTGATAACTTCGTGGACTATGGTTGTGCGGTTGTTTGCCTCGGTTTCAATGGCCAAGTCTGGAGAGCGCTCCTGGATTGCCTTGACGTACATCTCCACATAGTTTTTGAAGTTACGGATACTGAGCTTCTTCTCATTTAAATAGACGTTACAGTCCTTCACGGTACCACACAAATCGTAGACACGTCTGCGAAGCACTGAAAGGATGTCGCTATCAAGAGAGTCCATATTGAACTTGGACAAGTCAGGTCTAAACGTAACCTTGGTGTATTCCTTCTTGTTTTTGGCTTTCGTGATTCTAGGTTTGGACACCTTGGACATATTGTTGGTCCACGTCTGCTCATACACAAGCTTTGTGTTTTGATCCGATGTCTCCACGGTGAACTCGGTGGAGAAGATATTACAAAGCTTAGCACCGAAACCGTTTCTACCACCCACCACCTTCTTCTGGTCGTCGTCGTAGTTGGATGACGTAAGCAAGTTACCAAAGATCATCTCTGGAATGTACATCTTCTCCTTGTCGTGGACCTCAACAGGGATACCCTTACCGTCGTTCATGACGGAGATCTTGTTATTTTCAGGGTCGATATCAACCTTGATGTTCTTCATTTTCGGATCTCTGATCTTGTTATCGGCGGCGTTAACCAAGATTTCATCGAAGATCTTGTAGAGACCAGGGACAAAGGTCACTTTGGAGAACTTCATGGTCTCCGTTTCCGCGTCAAAGTGCCAGATCTCAACATCATTCTTCTCCACAGACCCAATATACGTATCAGGACGTTTCAAGATATGTTCGAGCTGAGACAATTTCTGGTACTGAGCTGATGCCCCAGACTGGCTCCTCCATTGGATGTGGGTGTTGTGTTTGAAGAATCCAGAAGAGGCGTTTTGGAAGACTTTGATTTTTTCTTAGGCACGACTTCAATGTCGGAGAATGACTCGTCCAGAAAATCCTCGTCGGAAAAGTCGGACATCTTGTATGTTTTGGTTCTGAAGAACTGGTAGTTGTAGAAAGACGCGATCGCGCACGGGTACGGCTGAGAAGAAGAGACGGAAGATGGATCCCAGCACGCCGGAGCATCAAGGGTATAAATAGGGAAAGAATTCCTCTTTTTCGTTAAAGCAAATTCAAGATGTATTAGCTTTTTCTCTTGAGTTGGTTGAGGAAGGCTTGATTGGTGGGCGTGTTTTCGCGTGTTTCTAGTGTTATGGTGCATTGTTGAAGTGGTCGAGTTGAAAATGGTGGCATTTGGCGGTGAATTTAGAAATCTAGGTTCTATTCATCTTGACTACGTTGGAAATGCAGCTTTGTGTGAGACCATTCGATATGGTCTTTGAATTCTGGTACACTTTGGGTATCGGATTCAATGAAATGTCTCACCAAGCTTTCAGAAGGGTTTCACTACGCCTTTTTATGCTGCTAGCATCTACTTTTCAGTAAGCGGTGCAAATGTGCAAACCACGTCTTGTTACTGTTGCAGACGTACTACAATCACATAAAATTTCAATGGAATCACCTTGGTGCATAACTAAAAGCCAATATTTCCATATCTATACTTGTTTCCCTCGGAACATTCCTCAACTCATCATCTACTGCTCACTTTATCCACCGCTAGGTTCCCCCACCGGTCTATGCATTCCTATTAACGCTTCTTCTTCATCGACTTCTGGATACGCTCAAACTCCTCATCATCAAGGTCTGGCGCCTGGCGCTTCTTGCCCTTGGACTTGCCATACTTGGCTTCGAGATTGCTGATCAAATCATCCAATTTTCCAGCGTTTTTCCTCTGAATAAGCGCAGCAAGGTCTCCCTCGGTCTTCAATGGCTTTTTCGTGATCTTCTTCGACATCTCCTCCGCCTGCTTGGCCTCCTTCGCCAACTTCTTCAACATCTGCTTGACCTTCGTCTTTCGCAGCTTCTTGTACTTGTCCCACGTCTTTTGCATATTCTTGTCCATGTCGATGGCGCCTGAAACCAAAGCTTCATCCACAATATCAAACACCCTGCTCTCCTGAGCCTCGTCAAACTCCAAATGCGGAATCACCTCGAAAAGCCGGAGAAAATCACCCTCGTAGTAGGCGAAATTATGCAAAATGTCCTCCTTCTCCTCATCAGAACCCTGGTACTTGGCCCTGTCCTCCTCGATCATGTCTATGGTGATCTTTTCCGTCATCAGGGCAAAATAGTCTTTCCAGTCGAAAACATCTTCTTCTCCTGAATATCCCAACAGTCCCGTTGTATCATATCGACTGCGCTTGGCTGGATCAGATAAAATGCTGTAGGCGAACTGGATCTGGGGAAATACCGTCTTGTCCACATCCAGGTTCACTTGTTGGATTTTGTCAGGGTGGAATTTTAGCGATAGCTTCTTGTAAGCTTTTTTGATAGCAAGGGGCGTCGCCTCCTTGTCGACCTGTAGCACGTTGTACGGGTCGATGTCCATGATTAAAGTAGGATGAATTTGTAAGTGTTTATCTAACGCGCGATGCCAGGGTTATGGTGGTGTGGAGGTGAAAAATCAGCGGGGTGGCCTTAAAACAATTAAAGTATTGGGGAGGCTTATTCTGAAGTTGAGCTTTTATTGATTAGTATAATTATAACTTTTGATTGTGTCGAACATACTACTCTGTTTGATAGGTTGAAGAATTCGCAGCCATGGCTCGTCCAGAGACAGCTGATGAAATTTCAGACTATTCCGCGAGATTTTCATTGCATTAGGTGGTATTCATTTTCGAGAGATGGAGGCGTCTACAATTGCAATACGTCTTCATACTCTTCATTCATGTCTCTGATATTACACTGGTTGATTCGTGTTCACGGACCATACCTGTGACAGTTCATACAATCAGCGCACCTACTTCAACTCAGCCAAGGTCTCCTTGATAGCGGCAAGCAAACGGTCAACGTGGCCCTCGTAGACAGAGTAGCCCATGTGGCCGACACGGAAGTACTTGCCCACCAAAGCCTTGTGGATGCCGCCAGCGACAGTGAAGCCCTTTGTGGCCAACTTGCCCAAGAAGTCTGGACCGTTAACGCCCTCTGGGAAGTAGGCAGCGGTAAGACCGTGAGCGGCAACCTCCTTGTTAGGCACGAGCTTCATGCCCAAAGCCTCGAGCTCGTTCTTGAATTTGGTGGAAGCCTCGTCGTGGGTAGCGTATCTGGCGTCCAAGCCCTGGCCCAAGATCTCGTCCAAGGAGACCTTGAGGGCGGTGACGTTCTGAATGGCAGGGGTGGCAAAGTACGCAGCTCCACCGCCCTCGTAGGCCTTCATGATAGGAGTCCACTTCTTCATGGAGGCGAAGAAAGCAGCAGGCTTCTCCTTGTTGACAGCTTTGTTGACAGCTCTGGAGGAGGCGTAGAAGACAGACAAGCCGGCAGGAGCGCCCAAGGCTTTCTGGGAGGCGGTCAAGGCAAAGTCAATGCCCCACTTGTCGAACTCAATGTTCTCCACACCGATGGAGCAGACACCGTCGACAATGATCAAAGTCTCTGGAGACACCTTCTTGACGAGAGCGGCGATCTTGCCCACGTCAGAAACCACAGCGGTGGAGGTGTCCACGTGGGTGATGGTGATGGCGGTGTACTTCTCCTTCTTCAAGTGCTGCTCAATCTGGTCAAGAGGCACCACGTCGCCCACAGGCGCCGTCACCACGTCAACCTGAGCCTCGTAGACCTGCAAGGCCTCAGCAAAGGAGTCAGAAAAGAAACCCGTCAGGAGAACCAACACCTTGTCGTTCTTGTTGAGCAAGTTGGCACCAGCAACGTCCCAGCCCAAAGTACCAGAGCCGGCAACAACGTAAGGCTGGGCCTCAGGATCCGTCGACTTGAACACCTTACGCAAGTTCTGCAAGACATTCTGGAAGGTTTTCACGAATTCAGGCGAGGTGTGGGCCTGAGAAGGAGTAGCCATGGCACCCAAGACAGCGTCGCTGAACTCAATGGGGCCAGGAATCATGGTGAGCTTGTGCTCTGGTTGCTTGTAGTTGGAGGCCATTCTGATAACGTTTCTACGCAAAATTGACTGGATGGGGCGGAAGAGTGCCGGGGTAGATAGCATCAAAAGAAGAGGGTGGTTACGTCGAGTAGATATACCCCAGGCCCGGCGCGCCGGTGCAGGAGGGCTGTCAGCCTAGTAGTAGAAAAAAGAGAGGAATTGGGCGGCATTGAGTGAAGGAGGGGGCGCATAGGCAGGAAGGCGGCGGTTTATGGGGAGAGGTGGTGGTTTTTTGTTGGTTGTACCGGCGACACCGTTGGACCGGCGCACCGGTTCAGAGTCAGAGACGGAATTCGTGAGAAGTCAGAACGAGGTGCAGCGGGTGGTGCTGGTGGTGGGTGAAGGAAGAGTTTTGGGGATAGAGTTGGAAGGTTGGCAGGTGGGGCTAGGGAGGTGGCGTGGAAGTTGGGCTATAGGTGGTCCAATTGGTGCATCCAGGGATGTAGCAAGGAAGGTATGTTTTTAAAAGATTACAGCAGAAGTTTTTAAATGGGATTTGAAGAATCTGGCTCAATGTTTTAATCGTTGAGGAGTCGCTTCGTTGGCTTGCTCTTTGGCGGTTTTTGTGGTGTTGCTGGTGGGGTGGGGGACCGAGGTTGGCTGCGAAATGGCTCGATCCAGTGGGGACACGTCAAAAACGTTGGATCGAGGGGCATTTTTTTGATTTAGATGTTTGAGAGCTTTGGAATGCGCTGGAGATGGAAAAGATCAGCTGGAGGAGGAAGGGATGATCTGGGGGTGTTTGGCGTGAAACGTGGGGTAACGAGCTAGCCGTGAGATGTTGAATGTAGAGGTGGTGTTGGTCAATTGATAAAATTTTGCTTTATCTACTCGGTTTTGATTGAATTGATAGAATCTCCTGGGTCAATGGCTCCATATTACTTGAAATCTTTGATCTCACCTACTGGCCCTGTGCATGTGAAGATTGATAACGATTTTCATCCCAGGTATTTGAGCACTGATGGTCACATAACATGGTGACTTTTGGAAGGAAGGACTTACTTCGGTCTTCTCTCGACTATAGACTTCGTTCTCATATTGTATCGTGATTATTTTTGGATTGGCATAGGCGTAGTGGATCCTTGAGTAAGCTTGCTGTTCTACGAAGTAAGATGCTAACGCCAGCGCTGATCGATTTGCTCTTCTCTGGATTCACTCCTTTACTCTCTATCACCTCTACATAATCAAGTGGCCTTTAATCGGTAATTGTTTCTTCTAGAGTCTGCAGAGCTGCATCAACATTAAGTTAGCAAATAGGCTATAACTTTCCGAACCAATTGCAATCTCAATGGGATAAGTGAGATTCAAGGCACTGCACTGTTGGAAGATATCTAGACTGGTCCATTTGCTGCGATGTTGTACAGAGTCAGCTTGGACTCTTCTTCATATCCAGAGCATAGAGTTGCAGCCGCTTGCGTCTCTAACCCCTGGGGGCAATGACATCCGGAAGCTAGACAATGGAGCATTTAGTACCTCAAATGCATTATACTGCAATTTCATTCTAACCTATTCTAGTCCTGAGTGCTCTAAACCAACCCAAACCACAGTGCTCTTCAAATGAGGCATTCAATCGATACCATTATGATTCAGGTTTTAAGCAAGTCGTTTTGCCTTCTGATCTTTATTGAAATGAAAGTCAGTCTGGGAAAATGATCGCTTTATTCCTTGGAGTATCCTCACTCCTCAAAACTGCTCGAATGCATTTCGCAGCCATTTCTTGGGTGTACCTATACCTCTCAAAAGCACTCAGAATCACAAATCTCCCTCAATTCAGATATCCAGGTCCAAATAGAGCAACAGTGAATCTCAAATCCTCGTCGCCTTAGATCAATCCTTCCACAAATCATAGCCATACAACTCCTCAACCTCATCACTCTCACCTGCACTGGCTGCGAACTAATGGTAACCAGACAGTTCTCCCTACGAGGCCACAAGGCACCAATTGCAGGATTTCTGGATACTTCCTATGGCCTTGTTTCTGCAGACAGAGACGGCTGGGTCGTCGTGTGGAGTCTCGTGACCAAAAGACCGCTAGGATTCTGGAAAGCTCACGATGGGCAAATCATCACCTTGATCAAAACACCCCATGGATTGTTGACACATGGCCGGGACTCGGCCATCCGGTTCTGGAACACAGAAGGTCTCTCTGTGGAACCGGATTTGGCATATATGGGAAGGGAAGGTTTGCCAAAACCGAAATACGAGGAGATTCCAGTGAACGCCTTGAACTTCTGTAATGTGGACTACGTTGACGGCCTATTGGCCACGGCATCAACGACAGACTCGGAGAAATTTGATATTTACGAGCTAGCAGCACCAGGGAAACCATGGGGTCTTTCCAGAGTCGTCCAAGGCTTCTCTGTGGGTACTGGTGCTGTGGATGAGACTAAGCGAGACGGTCAAGGCATTATCATGAAACTACGATTCGTGGGGCGGTCCTTGCTCTTTGTGGGTTATGAGCTGGGAACAGTGAAGGGTTTCAGATTGACAGACGAGTCGAAATTTACAGCTCTGGCGAAGGAACTGCTCGTTCTCAATAAGGACTTGAAAGTGACTGAGGTCTTTTCATATAACGGCCACTCGCCACAGCCAGTGCTTTCAATTGAGTATGCTGACGAGAAGCTCTATACGGGATCGGCGTCCAAGAAGCTTATTGTGGTGTCAATCGGTGAGCTCTTGAAGGAGGGATCAAGTGAACCTGCGAAAGTCAAAACTGAACCATCAAGGAAGCCTTCTAGTGGTCTTGGGCTGCTACTAGGACGGCCAAAAATTGAGGTTGTGGACGACTTTGAACCTGCCGAATGCGAGATCTCCACCTTCAACCTTCGACATGCTGGAATTCTGAATATCCAGATCGGCGAGGAGATCCACATTATCTTCTGGGATGGCGTACTCAAAAGCTACACCAAAGACTTGAAGGAAATCAGCCGATCGGAAAGAGGAGTGGAACGAATTAAGGTCGAAACAGAACAGACTGAAGTAGCCAAACCAACTACCAAAGCACTCTGTGCATATTTATATCATCCACCTCAGGCTTCTCCTCAAAACGCATCCCGAAAAGAGCTTCTTCGGCTTCGAAGAGCCAAACAAGAAGTGTTGTTGTTCGTGGGCTACGGCGACAACCTCATAAGTGCATTTACGATAGACGAACTGTAATAAATCATATTCGAATCTGGGGTATCTATAAGCAAGACGAAGGAATGTAAAATTAGACCAGGCTTCATAGGCTAGGCTTTGGCAGGCTCGGAGCTTATTTTTCTCAGCGGCTTTCTGTCGTTGTTGAAATTGCTGCTATTGAAGTTGCTGCTTCCACCGTAGAACAGCCTTCTTTTATTTTTGTTGGAGGTGGGCTGATTGGAATTCTCATTAAGGAAAAGTTGTGAGTTTCTGTTGCCTCTGCTGCCAGATCTGTTGTGTGAGTTGTTACCTGAAGAACTCGAAGAACGGCTTCCGCCGGCCAGGTTGAAGCGCTGCTTGGGGAGTGGGGATGAGTTTTCAAGGTCTGGGGATTCCAACCGCATCAGATTTCTCTTGTTGCTGTTGTTATTGTTGTTTCTCCTTCTCCTCAGAGACACATTGCGCTGTCCTGAGGAACGGCCCGCACTTTCGATATCCAAGTCGCTGAAGGTGGTGTTCAAGCTTTCGCTGGCATTCAGCAAAAGCGCGTCAATATCAACATCGACTTGTTCACGCTCCTTGATTTTACCCAGCAAGTCTGGATGCTTCTCCACAAGAGATGAAATAACTTGCACATTCTCCAGCAAGATCTCCTTGGACTCCTCGCCGTGGGACTTTGCAGCCTTTGCCAAAGCTACTAAAAGCTGCAAAATTGCCTTGGTCTTGTTCACGTTCAAATTGTCCATTTGCTTCCGCTTGGACATGAGGCTCTCGAGCAACGCATCGTAGTCTTTGTCGTTGCTGTCCAACTTGGCAGACAAATCATCGATTGTCCTAGCCAGCTCTTTCTTGTAGTTATCAAACAAGCGGTACATGCCGTCCAACTCTTGCTGGTAGTGGCGTTTGTATTCATGCTGAGAAGCTATCAAGGCGTCGTAGGCGATCTTCAAACGCTCGTGTTCGGCTGTAGAGAGAGACAGTGACTCTTGCAAGTTATCGCATCTGATCTTCAAGTTTTTGTTGGAGAGCTTGAGATTCTCATTGGACGAGTGGACGTCATCGAACTCCTCCTCCAAGTCGGTAATTCTGCGCTCTTTTCTCTTCAACAAAGCTCCAATCATATCGTTTTCGTGCTTGGCATTGGCCAACTGGTCGACGAAAGACTCATTCTTCTTACTCAAAATCTCATTCTTCTTCTTGTACGACTGGTTGGAGATCTTGAGCTCCTCAGCTTCATTCTTCAAGTCGTCAATCTCAGCCTGGAGTCTCTCGATGACTCTCGAGGTTGGCTTTTTCAGGGGACTTTCCATCTTCTTTGTGTATTAGCGCTTCAGATCAGCTCTAGTTGCTCAACAGAGTGAAAAGATGCGTAGAGTACTGGCGGTAGTAGGAAGTGCTCAATACTTAAGGTTTGAAGTCTTGATGTTGTTTACTTTTCGCAGCCGAGGCAGCCAACGACGCACCCGTACACCAGGCTTAGGTATGCAACGGGTTTCCACATGCTGCTAGTTATACGACAGCAAGATATTTAAATTTTTTGAAGATGAATTAGCCTTTAACAAACTTTTTAATACCACAGTATCTATGTTTCGGTAGTCAAATTTGGAATTAGAGTCGTACACTCATGCAGCATTCCTGTGAGACACATTCCCATAGCAGATTCTTCCTTAAAGATACTTATTGATGGATTATCAATAAAGTTCTCTATAAGCTTTTTTAAGTTTAGCGTATGAAACTAAAGCTACTGCAAAAATCAACATTCAATTGTTCATTCGTCTAACAGATGCACGATCTCGGCTACGACTTTGTATGACTAGCTATGACAGGAATAAGGCAGAGTCCGTCAAAGACACTGCTACTCAGATCGAAAAAGCCTTCAAAATCAAAATCAGCTCCAAAATTAGCACCGTCTAACCTCGTCCTTGGGATGCAATTCAATCTCATCTGCGATCCGTCTATGAAAAGCCACATGCAATCGAGCGGCTGCTCCATCGAACCTAGGAAATTCAGCTTTCTTACGGGCAGCCTCAACATCCCTTTCATATGCGGCCGTATCGAGAGCCCTGAGCATGCGTCTTAAGTCTCTATCCTTGTATCTGAGCGGATTGAGAGTGCAAATGATGATCTCGAGCCATTCGGGCGTATCCTTGTAGATCTGTTCGTAGCGCTTAAAATATTTAAAGCCCTGTAGACTCTCCTGGAAAGCCTTCAATTGAGTTAAATCCCTGCTCGCTTGGTCCATCTCTCCGATTTCATATAATTGCCTGATCATTTCGAGGGAAGTCAGGCATGGAGCAAGCACCATATCAAGGGCCTTTGTGTCGATGCTTTCACTAAGAACTCTATAAATGAAAGTATCAGTTCTAGCCGCCAATTTGTTGAGGTCGCCCTGTGGGATACCCTCGTACAAATCTTTAACGGAATCATCGATATGTTACACCTTGGAGACAAGCAGGATCCATCACACTTGAAAAGAACGGTATTCGAGCATCAGCCTTGGTTGGACGCAAAGAAGTCAATCTCCCATGGTCAGCGCTTCAATCTTAAAAAAAAAAAAAAAAAATATATGATGTCTCACTTACCTGAGGAGTCTTTGATTCTCTCGTCTTCGTATGTCTCTCTGGGGCACTTCATTGTGCAGTACCAACATAGGAATTTTGCATATTTTGTATATCTTTATCACGTGATCTCTTTGTCGTGCTGATCCACCTCTTAGACAGCGCTGTACAAAACATCCCCACACCATGGGCGTGTGGCGTAGTTGGTAGCGCGTTCGCTTAGCATGCGAAAGGTCTCCGGTTCGAATCCGGACTCGTCCATTTTTTTTATATCTATTTAAACCATGTTTCTGCCAGCAGATCATGCGTAGTGCTTCTTATCTTCCAACTCGTCTAGACGAATCTTCATCGCGGTGAGCTTGCGCTCCACGTCGACCCAAAACGAGTTCTCTCGCTCCATCAACGCCATGTACTTCTCAAAAACAAGCGTATTCTTCACCACCAACATGTGGTATGCCCTCATGATGCCCTCAATCGCTTCCTGTCTCTGATGCACCAGCTCCAAGTCAATTTTGTTCACGACCTCAGAAGAAAGGGCTGGAATGTCCAATGTGGAGAGTTCAGCCAAGTTAGAGTAGGCTTCCCGAATTGCCGGGAACTTGGCCAAAAGCACTTCCTGTTTCTCTGCATCTGGAACACTGCTGCGGTTTCTGACCTCAGGAATGTGTTTCTTTGGGTCTCTAACGGTTTCTATGATTCTCTCCAACGTCTGAAGCTCAGCATTGGACTTGTAAAGTGCATCGACTTTGGCCTGGAGATCTTGCACCTGTGCTGTCAAGGAAACACCAGATTTGTCCTTTTCTCCTGCCTGGAGTTCTAGTCTCGTTAGTCTGCTGCTGAGACTGTTGAATGTGGAAGAATCCATGGTGATAATATGTGCGAAACGGAAGTAAGCGCACAATGTGAGCCCTATTGACAGAAGCATGAGGTAATGGTGTTGGGGAATGAGCTCAATGTGATTTCGTATTTTCGTTCAGATTTCGATCTTGGCCGTTCTTGACAATCCGTGGCCACAGAATGGCAATTTCAGAGGACTGTGATAATCAGAGACCAGCTCTTCTACGGCGGTGATAAGACTCTACAAAGTAAATGTAAAATACCATCGTCAATTTGATGGCCCGAATATATTTGCGTGGCTATCAGCCTTTTAATATCCTTGGCCTAGGCAGCTGCTGGAGGTGTCTGCCAAATTAAGTAGGATCTGCCGAGTCTTTCGGTGGTTCAACCCTCTAGCGTCCAATTGCAGCCATCTAGCGGAGTCGTCTCACTCTTCCTCGCTGCTGCTAAATTCATCGTTTTTGCTGTCGCCGTAAAGCTCTCGGAGACTCATGGGCTTGCCCTGCTTGGCGTCCAGGCCGTTTCGGCCGAACGACTTCTTCTCGGGCTCCGGCTCGTCGGCCATTTTGATCACAATCCGCTCCCGAGCACCGCCATCATCGTCATCCTCGTCACTTTCGGAAAAGTTCTCGCCAAAGGCGTTCGGCAGACTCTCCGACGACTCCAACACCTCCTGGAGCTGGTCTTCAAGGTCCTTGAAGTCGTCGTCCATATCCACGTCACCGTCTTTCTTGGCTCTCTTAGCCGTCCGTGGCTTCGGCTTCGGCTTCTCTACTTCCTTGAGGGCACTGCCCGTCATGAGGTTCGATGTCTCGGACTCGCTCTCCAAGTCCTCAAAGTCCTCCATGTTGATGATCTCCTTATCGGGCGTCGCTGAAGGCGGCCTTTTTGCCGCTTTCTTTGTAGGTTTCTTCACGGGCTTCTTCACCTCGCCATTCGTCTTTGTCGGCCCAGTGGCAGCCTGCTGCTGCTGTGCCTTCACCTCAGGAATATAGATCCCATCCTTCGGCGCCTTCTGCCACTCGGCAATCGCCGTTCGCCACTTGTCGGCATTTCTGCTTTTGCTCATTCGTATCGTGTTGGAGAGCTGTTGTAGCAGCACCTTGACGGCTCCCTTGTGGTCTTTTTCAAAAGCCAAGTAGAAGGAGTCTGGCCCCGACCCGCTGGCTCCGGCTCGCTGTCTTTGCTGGATTCCTTCGAAGATCACAGTAGGTGCCTTTCCCTTCTGAAGGGACAGCTGTGCTTCAAGCACACACGTCTGGTCGTCTCTATAAAGCTTTAGTGGCTCCTTCTGGCTCATGGAATCAGGAACAAAGCCGTATCGGAGAGCTAGCGGTCCATTCGATGTAGCAGTTTCGTTGTCGTAGCCTAGAACCGACAAGTCGATGTCGTACTCGCCGTCAGGAAGCATGGTGGGGAAAATCGAAAGGAGTGTGGAAGAAAATGGTGTAGGAGGAGTATGGTGAGGCGCACTAGGCACGAATGTAGTGAGGGCCTGGTGATGTCAAAAAGGGAAAGACCATAACGGAGCGGCGTGAGAGATGGATGATTCAGATGAATGTTTTGTGATGGTTACGTTGCTTTAATGGAGATTTTTGAAGGCGATCCCCGGGAAGATGGAAATTAAGATGGTAGGTAGGGCGCTTATTGGGTCAGCAGCATCCGCCCATGCCCAGAAACGGGAATGAGGGATCCAAAAAGGCGGATCGGGCTTTTTGTGGTGATGAGGTTTTATTGGTACTTTGGAGAAGGGGAAGATCTCGGGCACTGTGTTTGAGTTATTTTTGGGTTTCCGTGGTAGGTGGAGAGCACGGCAACTCTAGGCGAGGCTAGATCGTGTAGAAGTCTTAGGTTGGAAGGGGTGGTGTAGTGTGGTGAAGTGGTTTTTTTAATGTGATTCGGAGTTGTAGAAAGATTTGAAGGAGCTAAGTTTTAGGATCAAGGTTTGGCACGGTGTTGCATTGGGATATCGGTGTACTAGTTGACCGATCCATGAATGTTCAGCGATTCTCTCAGAGCAACGGGGTTTTAACCCCATAGCGCCTGAATTTTATTTCAGTAGTTCCTTTAAAGAGAAACCAATGTGGCATTCATCTCCAACCTGAGTTCTGAGTATTTGGAAGTCACTGTTCATGGTGAATGAGCAAACAAGCCATTGTGCTAGTATCTGGCTGCGAAAAGCGAAAGTTGAGAACACCACCACCACAACATCCTAAACTTTGACAAGACCACTATAAATTCCCATTTTACGCTAATTCACTCAATATTAATCACTTAAGACCAACTTTGTCCCTTTGCATTTCCATTTCACACGAAAGAAGGACGATCTAGACGCACCATCGGTTTCCATCAACCAACAACCCCATCTACTCACCAGCAATCCATTGCCCTCCAAAAGCTAAATTTCGATGAAATAAGCAAAAATGAACCCCTCTTAACTCTACCTTCATCAACTCTGACCCCACAATCACCTTCGATCCATCAACTTCGTTCACGTGACCATTGTTGACATTTCCATTGATTGGGTATCGCTTTGATCTACTACGCTTTCATGGCCTCTGAAGAAAAGGTGTCACTTTTGCACCCTAAGGTGCTTCTAATGACAGCAGGAGCTACTGCGTCAATTCTTCTTTCTTATAAGTTCTACACTCGCTACATCCGCCGCATACGAAGCTACCTAGACTTGAGCCATGACATTCTTGATGGTCAGCGCAACTTGTATGGAAAAGTCACCAGAGTGGGAGACGGAGACAACTTTCGTTTTTTCCATACACCCGGTGGGATCATTGCTGGCTGGGGATGGCTTCGAAAAATCCCTACAAAGCCGCTGGAGTTGAAAGATGAGACGTTAATGATCAGACTTTGTGGGGTTGATGCACCAGAAAACGCCCACTTTGGGAAGCCAGCACAACCATACTCCAAAGAAGCACTCGAATGGCTCAAAGGCTACTTGCTTGATCGCTATGTGACCATCACGCCATATTCCATTGACCAATACAAGCGTGTGGTTGCAAGAGCTCAAGTTTGGAAATGGACTGGCAGAAAAGATGTCAGTGCAGAGATGCTCCGTCACGGACTCGGCTTGGTGTATGAAGGCAAGATAGGAGCAGAATTCGGCGACAACGAAGCTTGGTACAGAAAGCTAGAGGCCAAAGCAAAAAGAAAGAAGAAGGGCTTATGGTCTTTGGGCAGAAAGCTCGTCACTCCCGGAGAGTTTAAACGAAGCTGAGCATCATTTCATCGTGCATTTTATAATTTTCCCTTGCCCAGTCACTTGAGCAACGCTGACACCTCCTCACTCAACTCATTTGCATGCTCCTTGGTGTCAGCTTCAGCATATACCCTAACAGCATCCTCAGTGCCCGAGGCCCTCACGAATGATCTTCCCTCAGAGTACTTTGAAACAATCTCATCAATCTTATCTTGCATTCCGGCGGGCTCCACCAAGGTCCGCTCGGCGTTTGTAGTCTTGAAAACAGTACGGTCAGGAACCACCACCTTCACCAACTTGTTTGGCAAGTCCGTGTACTCTTGGTCCCACTGCTCTGGCGTCAACTTCAAGTAGTGAAGAATGACCAAAACAGTCAACAAGTCGGAGATGGCATCACCCACGGTTTGGTTGATCAACTTGGTGAACTGCTGGAGCACCTTCAACGCCTCAGTTTCTTCAGGCGAGGCTGCCTCGTGAGCAAAAATCTTCTCCTCAGCATCCTTGGAGAAAATGACGGTACCATGGCCGTTGGCCTCGAAGTAAACACCGACGTCGTACTTCTCAGCCTCGTGGTGCAAGTGCTTCACACCTGTAGGTGTACAACGAACAGGCAATTTCAAGACATCCGAGACGTACTTCGTGGAAGAACCATTAGCGTATGCGGTTTGGATAACGGCAATGTCCAACTTGAGTTTGGAAGTGTCGATCTTAGACAACAATCTCTGCAAGAACAAGGCAATCAAGGTGGCAATCTTGTCACCATCCAACAACTTGAAAGTACCGTCTTCAGTCTGGTAATAGTGAACCAATCTGTCTGCGTCACCGTCAAATGAGCCGTACAACTTGCCTGGTGTAGGGGAAACGTTCTTTGGAAGACGCTGGTTGGTCTTGACGTAATCAGCACCGCAATCGAAGTTAAGCAATTCAGGTTTAGTGTAGTCGTTGTTGACAAAAGAGTAGCTGATCTCGTCGTTCAAGTACTTTTCAAAGAGATCCTTGACTTTAGGAGCTCCCACACCGTTGGCAGAGTCCACGGTGATCTCCACCTTTTCGTCTCCCCCGTACTTGAAGATCTCCTTGAAGGAGTCGGCCAATTTCTGGTAGTAGCCCTGTTCCAGGGTCACGCCAAAGGCAGGATCATTCGTAGTACGTGTCACGTAGTGCAATTGAGGTGTAGTGAACAAACCGTAATCGGTGAAGGTAGAGGCTGGAATAGACTCCACGCCAGCAATTGTAGCGTCAGACAATCTCGAGGAGGATTCACGAGAGTCTCTGGCAATCACAACGTTGGCTGGGGTGTTCAAATCAATTCCCAACTCCTTAACGAGCTTTTCCACGGCGCCCGCCAACTCCGGATGACTAGCATTGGCCAAGTCAGTGGCATACTTTTCCCATGAGCTCTCCAACATGCTACCCAAAGGATCCACAACCTTCACGCCGTTGTCCTGAGGAGGGTTATGGGAAGCAGTGACCATGACACCGACAGTCTGGCCCTTCAAATACTTGGATCTCAACAGGGCTAAGATTCCAACAGTGTAGTTGACGTAGTCCAACAAATCAGCTTTCATTCTGAAACCGGCGGTGCCGTAGGCGTAGGTCACACCCTCGGGCTTGGGGCACTTGCTAATGCGTTCGAAAATTAGGTCCTTGATCATTTTGGTGAAAAAGGTGGGAGGATCATCCGGGGACAGCTAAGTACAGATCTCATGAGCCCTTGTTTGTGTACTGCACAAACGCTATGCCAAAAGGGTATTCTTAGTGCTTCATGCACCTTCATGTAGCGCTTTTGTAGATGAGAGTTGCATTTTCCTGAAAATACAACATCAGCTCAGATATGAAGAAGCCGGGGAAGTTTGCAAACTCGTCGTTTCACAAGGAAGGCCGTGTCGTGAACAATGAGCCTCCGAAGAAGCCGACAACCCCAAAAGATGAGTTTTTCACGGAGCTCGTGAAAACCGGCAGACCCAATTGGAAAAAGGCCCCAACAGCAGTGAAACAACAATACAATGGTATCTTTTTGATCCTTTTCTCCATTCCCATCATGGCACTCTCTGGCTGGGAGCTTTATAGAAGAGTGGAGGGCAAGTCCACCAAAAAGGTTCAGGAAGGTGAGATCGTCCAGGGTAAGGAAGTGAGGAAGTTTGGGGAGGCGGAAAAATGGCAGAGGGAGAAGGACAGTGTCTTGTACAAGATCTTTGGTCGTGACTTCTTCTTGGACGGCTTTACCAGTAAAACCATGAAGCGTGACGACAAAAAGGAGGACGAGAAATAGCCGTTTATTTCCATGCTTTCTTTGCTGATTTGATTGGTTGCAAGAGATGACTTTCGTCGAAACGGGAGCCAATAGACGAACCCGGTCTATCAGGCGATGTTGAACGTAAACTCAACCGGTCAAGAGCAGGCTCGACATCATCTATGCTACCGGTCTCATATGCCAAATTTGGCGTGGTCTGTCCCGCCAAAGAGAGTTTGTCAGCTCTCATTGTGAGCAGCGACGCCCGAGACCGCTCTTGTGGCGTCATTTCCCCTGCAAACAGGGAACTTGTTGAGGATGCTCTTCTTCCACTCATACGTTTCTTAGGCAAAGTGAACAGCGGCGGACTCCTCAACATTGTAGGCGACATATGTGGCGTCTTGAGCAATGGATTTGCTAAATGAATGGGGAGCTGCTTCGATTCAGGTCGCCTGTCCGGTGATATGAAAACTGGATGCGATGGACTAATGCTGGGTATGCGTGATCCCTTCGCCGGTATCTTTTTGATCACCGGAAACCTCATTTGTATATAGTTCTCAACAATAATAGGTATCTTAGAGGGCTGCGGATCGAAATTCTGACTGAATTGTTGGAGGATTCTAGTGTAATTAGACACCGCTTCTTTGGGATGTGTTTCTGGGGTCTTTGGGTGGACGAGAGTTTCCGTGCTATCATCTTGCGATAGCTTCACCTCTTCATCCTTGGGAGACAGCTGGAGTCCAAGAAGAGCCATCTGTAGCCTCGAGCTTCGAAGCTGGCCAGGCTCTATGTCCAAATCCACAAACCGATCTGTCTTTTGAGCACTGATAGGTACATTAGGAGAGGGATTGACGTCAAGTCGAAGATCAAAGCCTCCATTATTAGGCGAATTAGTAGACGACAATCTCTTGGTCTCGGACAACGCCAGCGGTGTCCGTTTTTGAATCATTTTGACAGGCTTGAGGCCATCCTCACCGAGCTCGGGAGTGGACCCCCTGGGAGTACCAGGTGATTTGCCGATGCTTATGGAGCCACTTAGAAGTTCGTTCACTTCAGTCCATTTTGGGCGAATTTCTAATCTAAACCTATCTCGTATGCCCTTATCATCACCGACATAGTCCACCATGGCTTTATGTAGAAGCATGTTGGCGTTCGAACACATTTTGAATGAGATACCTAGCTCGTCACTCACTTCTGAGACACCCATTTCCTGGCTCTTCTTAAGCTTCTCGGCCATTTCATCTAGCTTGGTTACCATCAGATCAATGAGGAACATGCACAAGTGACGCCAGCGCAGAACGATTGCAGAACTTCGTAGTTCACTGAAATCGGATACGACTTTTCTCCAGGATTTTCTAAGAGAATGGAAGTCCTGGTTCACGTCAGCGATGGCTGATGGGAAAATAATGCCACAATGCTGTTTGAACTCGCCGATTCGATGCTCGAGAAATTTGATCGATATGCTGATGGGCTTAAGTCTACTTTCAAAGCGCTCAAAGTTTTCGAAAAACTCTCTTTCCTCGGTTGAGAACGCCATGATCGGCGTATCTATGCTGTTGTCTGACCCAGTGAGCTTCACCTTGGACACCACCTTCTCCATGCTCAAGTCGTTTGGAAGTTCCGAGAGTTTCACATCTCGCAAAGAGTTGTAGATGTCGTCACAGGTCCCAATCTCTCGCTTTATCTCCTTAATGCTGTCAAATCGTAATTCGTGATACTGAGCCGATATAGACACAGCGGTCTGAGCCTGCAAAAGGGCCTGCTTTGCCTTGGCCAAAAGATCGCTCGTATGTTTGAGGTGACCCAGCAATTCCTTAGTATCTAGAGCCCCGGTAGCGCCATTGTCTGAGCCACAAACAGCTCAATCAGGGTGACTTCCTTGTATAGGGTACTCACCAATGCACGTTCTTCATGGTACCATCCTAGGGTCTCGTCCTCGGCTTTATCAAAAAGAGCCTTGATTTGATGAAGATACAGCTCGACATCGAGAAGGATAGCCACGGCTTTTGAGTTCTCAAACGTCAGAAGACCTCTCTCTTGATGCTTCAGGTCTGTTAGATCGCTTCCTATTAGAGCGGCAAAGTCGAAGTGGCGCTTGGCCCATGGCGGAGACATTATTTATCCTGAAGGTTTGAGAAGTTAAAGCCATAAGTAGCAGGACAAGTCCAATCGACCAAGTGTGTGATTGTTGATAAAGCGTGCTTTGTTTATGGATCTGATACGGGTGCATGCAGGTGACAAGGTACGGTCACAGAGATGACCTGTGGTAAAGGGATTCGGGCAGTTTTGTGATTTGTCAATATGATTAAAGGATCTCGGAGAAAAGGTCTATAGATTTTGATAAGAACTTTTTGGTGGGTGGGGTGAATCTTATGGAGACCCTAGATGGGTAGTATGCAACGCAGACCAAAGTACGTACCAGTGAGACAGCGTTACGGTTCTTCGAAGCAACAAAAAAATAAAAAAGGGATAACTTTAAAACTTCGGTAGTATTGGCGCCGGAAGAGTCACTACTGCCTGTATGTTTTCTGACCGGGGTGCAATTCTGCTGGTCTTAGTCTACCTCAGAATGGCTGCGAAAACGTATTTGCACCCAAAAACTACTGCTTCACGAACACTTGAAACTCCCACTCTTCTTCGAAAAATCAACAAAACATGCGCTACGCCTCCAAAACCCTCAAGCACAAGAAAGGGTTTTACCACCGAAAATACAGACCCCGTCTGTGCTCCTCGGTGTTTGATCTTCCTTTAAACCAGCCTTCTTCACCACTATCTCCAGGAAGTGACGAATCTGTCATTGACGAGATATTCAGTGCTTTTGCCGCAAGTAGCCCTTATGTGATTGAATCTCTTGAATCAGTGGAGCCAGATCGGTCTAGGGTCTCCACTGCCGATACACTTCCTACGGTCCCAGAAGGTACCCCAGTGCTTGTTCACAAACCCACGGAACTAGAACCGTTTCCCCGAGAACCTATAAAGCTGACCCCGGTTAAGGTCTCAAGAATACCCACAAAACCGAGAATTACCACCTTGGACCGCTGGCACTTAAGAGAACTAGAGCGTATCTACTACCTGAACAATGTGTGGAAGTACCATAGAATCAAGGCGGTCAGATTCGGCTGGAGGGCAATGAGGGCAAGAGTGAAGGCACTTTTGGGATACCGGGCTGAAGTTGAAGTGAAGCTTCCTGTGAGATCTGTTAAATCACCGAATGTGGAATGTTTGTTGTGGGATGGATCGTCAGAGGAGAGTATCAGCTGCTCTGAGGTGTTACCAAGGATCAGAGGGAGGCGTCTGAAACAAAAAATTGAGTTTGAAAAGAAAGTTGTTCAAAGTGAAACTGTACCAAATTCTCAGAGAAAAGGTTCCGGCAATTGTGATGAGCATTCCTTGAGACTGGCACCAGAGAAGGTGAAACCCAAAAGTAGTCCCAGAGATGATGATTCTAACAACCATCCAGGAGAAAAGCGAAAACCGCCGGTGCCAGGCTCTCGAGACTCTTCGTGGCAATTGGTGAAAAAGCCCATCAATTTGAAACCACAGAAGTGGGACAAGTCTACAACAGAGAGATTCAACAACATGATCCTACAAGAGCACTACGGCAACCTCATCAAGAGCTTCATGAGCTGTCAGAAAAGAGTCACCTTATCGAAAGACTTCCTCCTCGAATTGAACTTTTCAGGGTCTCAAGGGTTCAGCGGGTTTCAGAATGCCGTTAGTATGGCCCTCAAAGCACGGTCGGCAGTAGACGAGTTGGAGGGTGGGTTTAGGAAGATGATACCGTTGGGAATCAAGTCAGCGGAATTTAGTAAGTGCTTGGGTATCAAGCTTCCAGAGTTAGATCACCATTGGGCATGGCTGCGAAATGAGGGTTCCTCAAACATTGAAACGAAAATGCATCTCGATACGCAAGGCCACTTGCTGGTGAACTTACTTCTTGATGACAAGAATGAGAAGAAGGGCGTTTCTGAGTCTACTTCAAATCCTGGGCCTGATTCCATACCGAGATCGAGAGGCCTGGATAATCCATCACACTCTAGGTTTGCCGGCGCTGAAAGTCTTTGCACCACTGCAGACGACTTGATACGGGCTGCTCGAGATATACTTGGTTAAAACGAAATCGACGACGAAGAAGAAAGTTCTCAGTGAAGTTTTATGTACCTCTGGAAGTTAATGAGAATGGCTGCGAAACTATGTAATGGCTGCAAACTGGGTTCGGTAATGCCAAAGACCGCACCACCTAATATTCTCGACTCAAGCTTTCTAACGTATCGTTCAGCTTCAAGTCTCATTTGACGTGTCAAAAATAAACTAAAGTAGCTAGAAATGGTTATGGGATGGTCCTTTGGCCTTGTAGCTCATCAGATACGTAAAGTACTGTGACCTGATTGCAAGATTCCTAATTGCCATCTCATCATCTATATTCTCTAAAAAAGAACACTATTTTAATTAGCCGATTGATATAAACTTGTGATATCCTTCCCAAATGGGTAACCATGTCTAATGGCCCTGCTACCTGGTGTACAGGTGCGATGGGTTATCTCTGCGATGAGCCGGATCATCGCTACAACCAATATTCACCATGGCTAAGGTGGCTAAAAAGAAGTTTTCGTCTGCTCCAGACCCCACGGGCAAGACCGTGGCGGCCGATAAAGCCATGAACTCGGTTTTCAAGTTCAACACAAACCTCGGTCAGCATATTCTCAAGAACCCGCTTGTGGCTCAGGGCATCGTGGATAAGGCTCAAATCAAGCCCAGTGATATCGTCTTGGAAGTCGGTCCTGGTACCGGTAACTTGACGGTCAGAATCTTGGAAAAAGCACGCAAGGTTATTGCCTCGGAAATGGACCCTCGAATGGCTGCTGAACTTACCAAGAGAGTCGCTGGTACACCCAACCAGAAGAAGCTTGAAATCATCTTGGGTGACTTCATCAAGGCGGAGCTTCCGTACTTTGACGTTTGCATTTCGAACACTCCTTACCAGATTTCTTCCCCTTTGGTTTTCAAGCTCTTGAACCAACCCAACCCTCCTAGAGTGTCCATTCTTATGTTCCAGAGAGAATTCGCTTTACGTCTTTTGGCCCGTCCTGGCGACGCCTTGTACTGTCGTCTCTCTGCCAACGTTCAAATGTGGGCCAATGTCACGCATATCATGAAGGTCGGCAAGAACAATTTTAGACCTCCTCCTCAGGTGGAGTCCTCTGTGGTGAGAGTCGAGATCAAACAGCCTAGACCCAACATAGACTTCAACGAGTGGGACGGCTTGCTTCGAATTGTGTTTGTGAGAAAAAACAAGACCATCTCTGCTGGTTTCAAATCAAGCAACGTCATTGAGATCTTGGAGAAGAACTACAAGACGCTTTTGGCGACTCAGAACGCTGACGATGGCATGATGGTCGACTCCAAAACGGACTTGAAGGACGTCGTCAAGGAAAAAATCGAAACTGTGTTGAGAGAAACCGATTTCGCCGAAAAGCGTGCTGCCAAGCTCGACCAGACAGACTTCCTCAAGCTTCTTTACGCCTTCCACCAGGTGGGCATCCACTTTGCATAAACCTTGTACTATATAATCTATCATCTATCGTCTTTTACCGCTCTTCAGTGTATCCTTCTCTATCACCTCGCCAACACCACCAAGCTCTTCGAGCTGGTCCTCGGCCATTCTCACCTGCTCTCTTCTCTCCCAGAAACGATCCTCACAGAGATCAAATGCAGCCTTCTTGAGGTACTTACCTCTGGCGTCTCTGTTACTGGAAATGGACCACTCGAGGAATTGAGCGCCAGTACGGATGTAAAAGGCTCGGAGGTTTTCGAAAGGCTTTGGATGTGGGAGCCATGGACGAGGGTCAGGAATCTCGTCCTCGTTTTCTTCTTCTTCTTCCTCCTCCTCGATTTCTTCTTCCTCTTCCTCTTCAGCTTCCTCAGGCTCCTCCTCTTCGTCATCCTCTTCATCATCATCGTCCCCCTCGTCGTCAGAGCTCACATAAGTCTTGTCAAGCTCGCTGTGGTCCTCCCAGAACACCTTCACTCCATCAAGCTTGTTCAAGTCAATGGAGTACATCGAGTCGAGGTTGAATTCCTGTTCGCCTCTCTCGAAAATACCGCCAAAGATGTACAAGGAGTCGTCAGCAACACAGGCTGTGGCATTGAAACGGGGATGTGGAAGCTGGTTCACAACAGGGAATTCCACCTTGTCGCTCTCCATCTCCTCTCGTTCCTCCTGCTGCTTCAAACGCTCAATCTGAGAAACCTCCTCCGTTTCTTCGTCGTCATCGTTCAAGTTTGCCTTGGCCAAAATCGAGTTCAAGATATCCTCCAAGTCCTCGTCTCTGTTGTTCTTCTCCTTGACAGGCTCCTGCTTCTTCTTCTTACGAGGCTTCAACGTCAAGTTGTACCACCTGTTGACCTCCACCTGGTAAGACTGAAGGGTGTTGTAAAACTGAGACTCAATCTTCTCGTCACTTTCATCGTAATCATAGACACCGCCAAACATGATACCACGGTTTTTGTGGAACACCATGGAGCAGCCGACTCTGGGCGACGGACTGAAACCCTGCTTTCTTCTCCTTTCAAAGCGGATACCCTTAGGATCGGCCTTCATCTTCACCAACCACGTATCCGTGAGCACCTTACCCTTTTGCAGACCTTTCTTACCCTTGACCTTACAGTATCCACCGTAAATCACAGCACCTTCAGGATGGGGCACCATGGAATGACCAGAGCGGGCATCTGGAACAGGATGGGCGGGAGGGAACTCAGCTTGAGTCCATTTGTGTGTGGTAATATCAAAGAGCCACATATCGTGGAGATAGGTAGTCAGCACACCCAAGTCTCTGAAACCTCCATGCAAAATAATGTAGTGTTTCCACACACACATTCTGTGGCCGGATCTCGCCGAAGGACCCTTCTTCTGGTCAATCTTCTCCCACTCCTTGGTCTCAGCATCCAAAACCCAGGTATCGCCGTAGTGGTAGAAGGTGGACTGCTTGGGTGACGAAAATTCACCGCCAAACATCACCACAATTCCCGAAGGATGGGCACACATAGCATGCGAAGAACGAGGCAAAGGAGCGTTCTTTGAGGTGTACCTTCTCCATGTGTTGTTGTCGATGGTGTAGGTGTGCAAGTCGTTGTAGAACCTGGCCATACCGTTTTCGTTGGCTTCACCTCCAAACAATAGCAATTCTCTTTTTCCTTGAAGAGGACTGGCCACCATTGCCGGGTTGAGTCGTTTCGACGGCCTATCCACGACATCCACCTTCACAGCAAGAAGCTCTTCTTGTTCTTTGGCATACTGCTCCAAGATTGCATCGATGTCCTGGTCCTCTTCCTCGTCTTCTCCAGACTTCTTGGCCTGCTTTTTCTGCTTCAGCTCGGCCTTCTGGTTATTCTTCTTCTGCTTCTCTGCGGCACGGGCCTTTTTGTCCTCCTTGGACTTTTTGTCTTTCTTTCCCATGGTGGTAGCGATGGCTTCGCGATTTCGCAGCCATACGGTGAAGAGGTGAGGACGATGTGATGTGGATTTTGGTCAAGTGGGATTTGCTGAAGTGGAGGTGAATATTAGGTGAAGAAAATAGAGGAAAATATTCAGATTTTGGGTTTTGGGGGGTGGATTAAGGTCAATGGTACATCCATTGATTGACCTACCACGGTACCGGTTCAACAATAGCGAAACATCCTTTCAATCTTGAAAAATTTGGTATCATCCACTCAATTGACTTTCTCACTACAATGTCTTCATGAAATTTCCTCACATTAGTTTGACAAGTACTTCATAATTCAAGTGATTAGCTTTTCTTCATTGATTCACCAGACGCCTTGCATCGTTCTATTGTACATTCTACACCGAAATCGTCTTCCAGACGTTCAAACCGTCACCGCCAGTCGAAACAAGACAGCCGGGAATCTGTGGGTGCCATCTGACGTCCTTCACATGTCTCTGCCAGTGGACAAACAACAACTGTGGAGGAATGTCGTGCAATTCCTGAGCTTCCTTTCTCTGCTGGGAAATCTCTTCATCGTCAGCCTCAACAGCCAAATCCCACAAGGTCACAGTATTGTCCTCAGAAGACACAGCAATGATGGACTCGTCCAATGGGTTGAACGAGATGGAGGTCACAGGAGCCTTGTGGAAATCGTAGTGTGCAACTGGAGAAGGCTTGTCCTTACCGTTGAAGTTACGCAAGTCCCAGACACCCCAGGTGCCGTCGTCGTGACCGGATGCAAGCAAGTGGGAGATCTTGGTGCTCCATGAAATGACATTGACGTCGGACTTGGAGGCCTCCACTGAGATCACAGGCTTGTGCTTCTTGGATCTGGTGTCCCAGATTCTCACGTAACCGTCGCAGTCTCCGGTAGCGAAAACGGTGTTTTCATTAGTGGACCATTGAATGTCTTCGATGGACGCTTGTGATGCAAAAAATGGGGTCTTGTCGGTAACCCAGTTGGAGGTGGTTCTGTTGGTCAAGTGCACTCTGCCCAGGCAGTCACCCAGCAAAAGAGCACCGGTATTTATAAGCGGAGACCAGTCCAAACCGTAACCTTCGACATTGCCGTGGGTACGGATTGTGTGGATGGGTCTTTTGGCACCCTTGGGGATCATGTAGCCTGGGGTGTCGAAAGCCTTGTACTGGGGCAGGAGGTCGTAAATAAGCACTTCACCGTTTTCTTGCAGCGCTGCTGTCAAGTATTCGCCGGTCTGGGCGGCGTGGGGAGAAACTCTCAATCTGTTGGTCGTGGACTTGAGAGGGACGGTTTCGGAGATCATCGCAGGGTCGGAATCCTCGTCATCCTCGTCGTCTTCATCGTCATCGTCCTCGGCGTCATCCTTCACCAAAGTCTTGGCCAAAGACAGCAACTTCATGGTGATCAACTCGTTGTCCTTGGCTTTAGAGGCCTGAGTAGCAGTAGCCACATACAAAGACGCAGGGTACGTTCTTCTCTCGTTACCCAAGTTGTCGGGCAAAATGTCAAGCGTCAAACACGGCCAGGGCATGTTCACGTTGTGCAACATTTCGTACACCGTAGGGTCGGCTTCAAGCACCTCATCTGGACCAAGTGGTTTCGACCTGTGGGGCAAGTATATCTCGGGCTGGTTCTGGTTATTGTCAATTTCGATTTCTTCGATTTTGCCTTCACCTTCGGTAGCGCCCTCCTCGCCTTCAGAATCAAGCTCAATGATCTCTCCATCCGACTCAAAGTCGTCTCCATAAGGGTCCTCGTAGTCACCCATATCAACGTCTTTTTCTTCAATTTGTGCACCTGCAGCGGGAGGAACAGAACCGGAGGAGGCCTTGACGGCTCCACTGTTCACACCGTTTACGTCGTCTTCAGCTGCTCTTTTAGGCATCCTTGGGCATACGATGTAGTTGGTAGATGCCTGCGATGAGCTGAAAAAACGAACCACGGTCACGTGCGCGACCCGTCAAGGAGGCGTATCTCCAAGTATTTTAGAAATTTTCCAAAACGAAGGGTTCTATCGTTCTTTTCGGGCAAATTCACCTGTAATAACCATCTTTCACCTCTGGCCCTGGGTTTACCCACCTCCCCACATATACCCTGTTTTGACTTCGCAGCATCAACAACCATGGAGAGAAAGGCCTTCTTAGACCAGGAACCACCACCAGGGTACGTGGCCGGTGTGGGCCGAGGAGCTACTGGCTTCACCACTAGCGCCGATACCGGGCCGGTCCGTTTTGAGTCGGAATTTGGCACAGAGGACGAGGATCGTGGAGTCCTAGCACTGAAGGGAAACGATGAAGACGAGGAGGCAGACGAGATATACGAAGCCATTGAGAAGCGGCTTGAGAGAAGGCGGAAGCGGAGGGAAGCTGAGACCGAGGACGGCGTGGTCAAGATCGAAACGGGGTCGGGTACCATCACCTCTGAGTTTCTGGATCTCAAGAGCCAATTGGCGTCTGTGCTGGCTCTGGAATGGGCCAGTTTACCTGAAGTGGGTGATTTGACGAGGAGGAACAAAAGACAGAGGCTTCTCGAGCAACAGCTGCAAAGAACGTATGCTGCTCCTGATGTGCTTATTGCAGGGAGTGGAGGAGGCTTCAGAAATGATAAACAGGAGGTGAATGAAAACACAGAATCGCTTTTGGAGGAGTTGGAGGCTGACGCAGCTCAGCGTGTTGACGTGGACAGAAGCCGACAGATCTTGGCTTCTCTTCGGAAAACGGAACCTAACAAAGCTGACCTGTGGATCGCTTCAGCTAGGCTAGAAGAGCAGGCAAAGAACTTCGAGGCAGCAAAGAAGCTCATTGTCGAAGGATGCAATCGAGCTCCACATTCCGAGCTGGTCTGGCTCGAAAGCATCAAAATCCATAAAAAGTCGTCAGAAAGCACAAAGTTGTGCAAGTACATCATCAACGAGGCGCTACGGCTTAACTCAGAGTCAGAGCAGCTTTGGTTGCAGGCTGTGGAGCTTGAAAATCCAGCTGATGTCATTTCTCGCCGGAAGATTCTCATGAAGGCTTTGGAGTTTCTTCCCTCGAATTCAAAGCTCTGGAAAGCGCTTGTGGATTTGGAATCTGAGGACGACGACGTAAAGCGGATTTTGGAAAAGGCCACACAATTGTGTCCAGACGACTGGGAACTCTGGCTCGGATTGCTCAAGTTGTCTAGCTACTCCGATAGTAAAAAGGCGCTCAATTCGGCTAGAAAGCAGTTGCCTAAGAATCCGCATATCTGGGTCACTGCGCTTAAACTCGAAGAAAGAGAAAATACCGAAATCAGTGAGCAGAAACTAGTGAAAATGCTCAAGAAGGGTTTTGAGGAGCTCGAGAAGAACTCCTACGATCACGACAAGACGTTCTGGTTGGAAGAGGCTGCCATAGCTGAAAAAGAGGGTTTCACCAGCACAGCCAAAGCTATTGTCGAGAACTTATTTGTGTTGCTTTCTAAAGGTGACAACCAGATCGAGGAGGTCTTCAAAGCAGCCGAGCAGCTATCGAAAGAGTCAGCTTCCAAGAGCTCCATTCATATCTACGACTTGCTCACACACGAGTACCCTAACAATATTAGCTGCTGGTCACGATTGTTCAAGGTACTCCGAGAAGAGAAGCTCGACAAAGAGGAGATCTATCGGTTTTATGAAAAGGCGATCAAGGCCAATTCCGAAGTGGAGGTTCTTCGCTTGATGTATGCAAAGGATGCTTGGGTCACCTGTTCAGACGTGCCTCATGCTAGAAGTGTTCTCGATAAAGCCGAGAAGGATTTGCAAAAGAGTGAAAAGATCTACTTGGCTAAGCTCAAGCTTGAGGTTATGAATCATGATTATAAGAAGGCTTTCAATGTAGCCAAACTCGCATTGGAAGAATCACCCAGTACCTCGCCCAGATTGTGGTACAAATACATTCATTTATTAAGGTTCTGTCAATTCAAACAGCTAGAGTTTGTCACAGACGTTTCGATCACAGACATATGCGACGAGGCATTATCGAATTTCCCTGAAAACCCAAAACTATATTTACAAAAGTCACAAGTGCTTGAAGATACAGGGGATCTCCGCCAGGCTCGTGAAACATTATCAATCGGTTCCCGCAAATGTCCAAAATCAGCAGAAGTGTGGATTGCTTTAGCGAATCTTGACGTCAAATTGGGGCATCTTCGAGAGCAAGATCCATCCTTGACACTGGAATTCTTGAGAACCCAGCAAACGCCGAATTATGGGCTGCTAAGATTCTGTTGGAATTGGAAGAAAAAGATATCATTACAGCAAGGCAGCTTATTAATCGTGCTCGACAGCAATTTGCATCCTCGCCTGAAATTTGGATCCATCACCTAACGATGATTCCCAAGATGTCACACAGAAAGAATGCGTTTATTGATGCATTGAAGCAAACTAACAATGCGTCCGAGATTCTATTGGGTATAGGTGTATTTTTCTGGATCGACGGGCACTTCGCCAAAGCCAAAGCCTGGTTTGATAGGGCTCTCAACGCTGATAAACGCAATGGTGATGCATGGGGTTGGGCATTTTGTTTCATAGACAAGCTGGGCACCCCAAAGGAGAAATCTAAACTCATTGACGACTTGGCAACGCATTTCGATCTGATAAATAAAGGAAAGACATGGATCTCAGTCAAAAAGGATCCGAAGAACTTTGACAAAGGACCACAGGAGATCGTCGAGCAGGTCTCTCAAGCTTTGCTCGAGACATCAGTTGCAAAGTAAGATTTATCAAGAGTTGGTGGTCTTGTTTTGGTACAAGCGAAGATTTAATGCACTCAAGAAGCACGGAATCAGATCCTTCTCATTCACCCACTGTGTAACTAATTCAGAACATAGGTTGCGGAAGTCGTAGGCACCATGGGCTTTGAGGTCTTTCGTGTGCACATCGAGGGTCAAGTAGCACGCTTCAGACTCTTTGCCGTTTCTGTTCTGAAACTTGGAATAAAGTTTCATCTTTGAGCACAAATCATTAGGGTTCATTGGACTTGGAACAAACTCAATGGAATAGCCAAAGAATTTAGACACCAAAGACATAATTTTCTTGCTTTTGTCGGTGTAGACACTTGTCAAGCGACTGTTTTTCTTATTAAGCTGATCAATCTTGTTTTGTAGATTTTCCTTGTCGTTTTCTTGTCTGGCAAAAAGAGCCATTGGAACAGTTTCGACATCCGCATTGTTGACAAACTTTGTGATGAGTGCTTCGTTTTCCTTGCGGAGAAGATCGAGAGTCTCTTGCTTGACAAGCTGGTCCCTATTGAACGGATTCTTTCTGAGTTCGAGAATATGCGTCGTTTGGGTAGTTGCGTTGTCATAAGCATCAAGCTTATTTTTGAGAATGCTTACCTCATCTTTGAGTCCCTTTACTTTGGAAAGGAGCTCGATGTTCTCGTTTCGAAGCGTCTTCGTATTGAAAACGTGTGTATCGTCTTCTAGAATTCTTGGACGTTTTGTAGGTGCCAAAGGAGCAACACTGACGCCATTCCTTTCCTGGCGTAGGGTTTCTATCTCTTTCTTGTAGTCGTCAACCAATTTCTCCAAATTAGAGAGATACTGGTTAGTCGCCTGGCTCTTGTCTTTGTCTTCAGGTTCAGGGCTGGCACTCAGCTTGCGCAACAAAGCTGCGTCGAGCTCTTTGACAGATCTGCGAAGGAACTCGATCTCACGAGTGTTGAGAAGCTTTATCTTCTGAAGCTCCTTGAGTTCTGCTTGCGCTTTTTCGAGCTCTTCCTTCAACTTCCGATTCTCGGGCTCGAGCTCCTGCTCTAACTTGGCTATAAGTTGCTCGCCTGACTGTGTGAGCTCTGTGATAGACACCTGTGCCTGATTGAGCTTATCGTAGAGAACCAAGTTCTTGTTTTGCAAACCTCTATAATCCAGAAGGAGGCTAGAGACTTTGGCATCTTGGCTCTCGGCATCATCGCCGCCTTCCAAGTTCTGTGCTAAAAAGCCAAAATACTCGTCGAACTTCGCTTTGATCTCAAGACGACCGATTTCCAGCTGTGTAGCTCTGCGATCGGCACTCTCGAGACTTTCCACCTTATTGGACAACGAAGCACATTTTTGTCTCAAGAGCTCAACACTCGTCTTATGCTGGAGGAGCAGATCTACCTTGGCCTGAAGCTGACTGTTGGTCTGTTGGAGGGACATGTTTCTCAACCGTAGATCTTCCGCCGTCTTGATAACGGAGCCATTTTCTGACTGTCTCTTTGCCATCCTGAGGCGTTCGGTCAAGTCATCATTGAGCTGGGACAAGCGCAGGATTTCTTTCTCTAGCACCTTGACTTGGTCTCTATATTGGTCGTTCGCTGTAAGCTCCCGGTTGAGGTCTGCCCTGAGATGCTCACATTTGCCTGTCACGCTGTTGTACAGCCTCTCCAAGCGATCAAGCTGCTGCTTCAACAGTCTGTTTTCTTTCTTCAATGTGGAGGATTCAGCCAACGAGTCTGACGAGCTTTTCCCAGCGATATCCTTCTGGTTCTGCAATTTGCTTTGTAGCTCCTTTCTCTGGTTGAACACATAGTCAAAATTGCCTTGTAATGCGGCCAACTCCTCGTTCTTCCGTGAAAGAAGGTCCTCATACCTCTTCTTCAGTGAATCGCTACTCTGTTCAAGTAGGCGTTTTTCGGTTCGAAGAGCTCCATTTTCATACTCCAATTTGGAGATCCGCTCTAGTAAGTCGCCTTTGCTGTCTGACAGTCGGAATTCGACGAATGGCAGCAGGCTTCGTTGGGACATAAAGAAGGTGGAGTTGATGTTTTGCTCAGTATGGCGCGAACTGCAGTAGTCATTGTGGTGAAGCATCGGAGATTGCAAAAGTCGAATGGGCACTACCGGAAAATTGGAATTCATGAATGAAGGCAAATAGTGT